>NW_017842057.1:1642734-1643445 GCF_001891065.2 Hippocampus comes | reverse complement strand
CTGAGCTATCATCATAGCACGTCGAGTCTGAAATACCACTTAATGGCCAAGCACACAGCTGACGTGAGTACTCCGCCCCCTTGTTGAAGACAGACAGCTATGGATCATTTCAAAGCGAAGAAAATGGATAACACGACGAAGAAAAAAATTGCTGAAGCCATAGCTAAATGTATGGCGACTGCATGCGAGCCTGTCAACATTGTCCACAGCTCGACTCAAGCTGAAATCATTCGCATTGCATCTAACGACTCCACTACGGATTGCCAGCGAGAGCCTCCATTACAAGCTGTGTAGAGATTGTACGTAGCGGAGAAGGCTGTTACACCAAGCGGGAGAAGACACTGTTTCGGGAGAGAAATAAGAGACTAGGTTGAATGAGCCTCTGGTGAATAAAGAGCAGGCATTCTGTTCAGTTCGATGTATGCCACCGATGTGATTGTTACTTGTTTGGAACTATTTTGTGTGGAAGGTTACCTTGTTCCGTGTCCATATAAATAGTGGGGGTGGAGCTTCTCTGTGTTCGTCTGACAGCGACGGTGCGCTGACGCACGTCGAGAGTTCAGCGGTGCAGTCGTAGCGACCATACTGAAAATAAAACGTCTCCCGGGTTGTCATCTAACCAAGTGTAGTCATCCGAAATGATGTCTGCACAAAACCGTCGAGAGACTTGCGCGCAAGAAGGACCAACAGAATCAACATAGCCTGACTGCT
>NW_017842057.1:1636664-1640616 GCF_001891065.2 Hippocampus comes | reverse complement strand
TATATATATCTGTATATGTGTATATATATATATATATATATGTATATGTGTGTGTGTGTGTGTGGTTAGGTATATGTGGGTCGCTGATGGTGTAGTGGTACACTCGGGTGCGGGCAGCGTGGGATCGGTTCCCTCTCAGTGATGGTGTGCATGTGGGTGTGACTGGCTGTTGGCTGTTTGTCTCTATATTTATAGATGAACAACCATCCGCGCCACACTCACACCCAAGAGACAGTTTAGAGTGGTCCATTAACCTGCCATGCATGTGTTTGGAATGTGGGAGCAAACCGGAGTACCCTGATAAAATCCACGCACGGGGAGAACATGCAATATCCACATCGGAAGGTTGGAGCCGGAATCGAACCCTGCTCCTCTTTCTTCACTGGGAGGATGACGTGCTAACCAGTCGACCACCGGGCTGCCCATATATACTGTACATTTTTCCTCACAATTAAAAAAGTGGAAATCAGGCAGTGCTTTCTTGTGGTGCAGCAGAATTATTTTGAAAAACAAATTAATAAACCAGGCCTGGACAGAAATTAGGGTACTTAATGTTTTGTTGCACAAACGTTTGGGGCAATCACTGCAATCAAACGATCTTCGTAAATCCATAAGGTCTGCAGAACAGTCAGATGTTTTGTTCTTTTCCATTCTTGGGTGTTTGTAGCTGTGTTTCATACAATACAATACAGTACATCTGAATTTAGAGAGCGCTTTCACAACAGCTGTAGCTGTAACAAGGCAGTTCAAATAAGATGGCAAAAATACAATTAGGGCTTTATCTTGTTGGAAGACCCATGACCTGCAGCTAATTCCAAGTTTTCTGACACTGGGCAGCACATTTTCCTCTGGGAATGATTGTGATCTTGATTGGCTTGAGAATTTACATTACCCTGCACAAGATCTGGACACTGTGAGTACCGATGCACCCCTGGAGTATAATACTCCAGAACGCCTCTTTGTTGTGCTAATGTCCGTCCAGATATTATCTCTGTCCATGTCGTTCTTCGTGTGTAAAAACAACATGGAGGGGGTGGAGCATTGTATGTTGATTCGGGTCGGTGAGGTGGAGGAAGCTGTTGCTGCAACATGTCCTGCAGCTGTGTTTTCGATGACAAGCCTGTCCTCAACCTGCTGTAGCCAGACTAAACACATCAGACATCTTTACCTGCAGGGCTTCCTATTTCTGTTCCCGTTTGCCGGTACACTTGACTTGTGAATTCAGAATGAGTGTGGTCACGTTTTCGAGTCTCCGTGATATTGCTCGGTATGAAAATAATGCAGTGCATGAGGCAGTATCACAAAGTGATTAAGTAGGTTGCTTGCTTATTGATGTGCACTGACCTGATTGAATTCGCTGAAGCAGTTTTCTATGCCCATGTCATGATGGGCAAAAATGGGAAAAAAAAAGTCTCAATTGCTACATCAGTCTTGTCTCTCCCGTTGTATGTATGTATGCCAAATATAAAGTATGTGTATAAGGAAGGGAATGCTCAACAGAAAAATGCAGGTGGCTGTTGCGGAGATGCTCTCAAACTGCAGCACCAGCCTTCGTTTCAGCCTTGTGTTTCCACACTGGCAGTTGGTAGGATGCTATAGAGGTAGAGAGCCAGATGAAATTCTCATCCTTGCTTTTGATCCCTAAGAACGCTTGGGATGGCAGGATCTTATTATCACAGCAAATTTGCAATATGCAGAGTGTGGGAGATTAGATGCCTCTTTGCCTTTGAAATGTATTTCCCAACCATTGTGCAATGACAAATTCCATCAAGTATTGGGGGGGAAGCTGGGGTAAGAGGCAGGGCCAATGAATGCTGCCACATTAAAAGCTGTCATTTGCGGAATTTGATGAAACACTCTCAAAATCTTTTTGAATGAAAAAATAGGGAGCCTATTTCAGCACTGTCATTCAAACTGGACTATAGATGATACCACACTTAGAAATATGTTATATATATATATATATACATATATATATACATATATATATATATATATATATATATATATATATACACACACACACACACACACTACTGTATATATAGTGTGCTACATACTGTATGTTGTATAATTAACAGTGTGGTACCTCTGTATGATTGGCGCTATGAGACCATGTGTTATTTAATCATTAATATCTACTGGCTGCAGAAGAATAAATGAGCCATGGCAAATCAATTAGTGGACTCCCCGCCGGCGATATTGTCTGTCAACATGTGTTGGTGCACTGTTTGTGTTCAACTGTCCTTTGCCATTTCTTAAAGTTGCCGGTCCTTCCTTCTGGAATGACCTTCCGTTAAATGTTAGGCACGCTCCCTTCCTCTCCATTTTTAATCCTTGGCTTTCGACCCAATATGAGACTAGCGCTGTTTTATTGTTTTCTGGTGTCTACTGTATGTGTTAGTATAATTAATTTGTGTTTCAATTTCCTGTGTTCACTTCTCTTGTTATTCTATTCTTGTTATTTTATGTTTTATGTAAAGCGCTTTGTTGCAGCTGCAGCTGTTGTGAAATGCGCTGTATAAATAAAATTGGATTGAATTGTACCACAAGCTACTGTCGATGCTATTTGCTCTAGCCAGTATATGCCATTTTGCATTGTGTGTTACCATTAAGCTAGTAGAATACAAAGTTGCATCCAGAGATGGGCACATTACCCTATTTTGCCGCTCCGTCCTTCGTATTGGTCGTATGTATTGGTCCCTCCCTCCTTATTCATAAAATAAACGTCCTCTGATCTCGTTCCGTCCTCGTCCTTTTAAAGCGCTTTCATCATTGAACTGCTGCAGTCCCCCCCCCAAAAAAGCATCCGTGTACAGTATGATGTTGTGGCAGCGTTTTATTTTAATACCAGCAGTGCAAAAAACACGCGAGCACACAATTTATTGTGAAACAGTATGGACACCTTTACACACACATCGTGTTCAGCCGCCAGCTGCTTCTCCTGAAACTGTTGGTGGGGTACCCCAATAGGGACATGTTCCCATTGGGGAAGACCAGCTTGTCAAAACCGGCACTGGCCAGGCCGGTCCTCTTTTGGCCAGAAGCTGTTGAAAAAACCCTCTCCACAGCAGCGGACCTTGGGAATGGGGTGTTGTATTTAATAAATACAGTAAGTCTACTCATGACTCCCTGTGCTCCGCCGGCGCGTTCTAATGCTTTACGCACGGTTGGGTGACCAGTGGCACGTTTGAAGCGTTTCAAGGCAATTTTTATTAGCCCGAGCAGGTTGAAATTAAGTTTTTGCCCATCTCTGGTTCCGTAGTTATTTATAATACACATGTACCTCTCTTAGTGTCATGTTTAGCTTGAAAGTCAAGAGTGGCATTAAACGACTTGAAGCATCTTTTTGAATAATTGTTCACTATCTGCCAACTTGCTGCTTGTTGTGAAAGGAGTCGAGTTCACTGCCCATACAGTGATCAGATCTAGAATTCCCAAGTCGGATCTCTCATATCTCAAGGCAGCACTATGGATACAGTCTATACAGTTTTATTTATATATATATATATATATATATATATTTTTTTTTTTCCCGGAATTTTCAGGAAAGTCCACTTTCATCTCTGGATATAAAAATAGAAGCCCAAAAACAAAAGGTTGCCTGTATTTAGATGTTGACCATGATTGTAACATGTCTCAAATAAGGTCAGAATGGAATTCCTGAAAGCCCTTTGGGCCGGGAGGTCCGAGCTGTGAAGTCAGCAAAAAAAAGTTTCCAAATTCACTCAAAAGAGAGGATCCCTATGGAGACCAAGGCTGTGAATGGCAAAACATCCTCCAACCTTCTATTTTCTGATCCGCTTCATCCTCACAAGGGTTGCGGGTGTACTGGAACCTATTGTTAAATGTAATTCTGTTATCCCATGTTTACTTTCAGTATAACTACAAAACCTTTGTTCCAGAGTTTGACTTCGTAAATACCTCATTTGCAATGGGGTAGGTTTAATAT
>NW_017842057.1:1614249-1634596 GCF_001891065.2 Hippocampus comes | reverse complement strand
AATATATATATATATATATATATATATTTATATATATATATAGATATATATATATATCTATATATATATAAACAATATATATATACAAGCTGTCCCTATTTAAAACTAAACTAGCAAAAGCAAAATTGGTTGAAAACAAATAGTGAGGTCAGCTTTGATATTTCGCTGACTTTTGATCGTTCGGACTCTGTATCTTCTTCAGCACTTTGGTCTTCGCTTGGTTTTCTGGTTACTCAAGGGCCGGGTATCCAGACAACACTGTTTTTTATACCGGAAGGGTGAACAGAAACGTAACTGCAATGACCTCATTGCTCCCAGTCTACCATTTCCGAGCTCTGAGGGACTGCAGAGCCTTTGACTGCGAGGATATCCTTGGCAATCTATCTGAGGAGTGACATCCCCAGACTGTGCCTCAGATCTGGTTACAGCATCAGACCAAATACAAACAGTGTAGAGCTGCTGGAGGTGTCTCAACATGCCAGGGCGCATCTTGTTTCTGCAGTTGTTCTCTTTTGTCCTTTTCATCTTTTGAATCACAAACAAAATAGCCGGTGCAAATGCCGGTGTTGCTCATACGCGGTCAAACGTTTTAAGCTTGCTCTACCTGCAAATATAAGTTCAAAAGCTGCCTTGAAAACAGAAGACCCTTCACTTTTAGCTAACAGTTTTATCAACTTTTCAAAAAAATTAAAACATCATTATTGTACATTATAGGAGCACGAAAACTTTATTTACCTTGTTAAACTAACTCACATCTCTGTATTTTTTTTATCCATAGTTACAAGTCCAACTAAGTTGGTGACTTTTATATCACTTGCCATTTAGAGGCGTGAGGATTTAATTTTAACTTGCAAAGCGCTTTTCTATCTTGGGTACACTTTAAACCGGAATTGGACTGGTTAGCATAGGGGTCGGCAACCCAAAATGTTGAAAGAGCCATAATGGACCAAAAAAATGAGAAACAATTGTGTCTGGAGCAGCAACAAATTAAACGCCTCAGAAAGAAGGCAACCCACGCTGTTTGTATCTATGTTAGCTATATTAGCCTACTATCAAAATGACTAAGTTTGCTACAAATACACAATGAGCCTTCCTGATTAAAGTTTTTTTTCCCCTGCTGTGCATCCTGTAGAGCAGGGGGGCCCAACCTTTTTTGACCAAAGCTCTATTTTTCAATCAACCAGGCTCCCGCGATCGACCTGTGACCGTTCACGCACGCAAACGCACACACTTACACACGCATGCCATAATGAGCAACAGCCATAACGGCGGCTAAGATGAACGAGGCACGGGACACACTTTTGCAGTTGTGTTAACTTTCGTAGCTGACGCGTACTGTTTTAAAAAGCTTCTCTCGATCCTTCAGCATCATGCCCTGCTAATAGAAACGTGTGTAGCAGGCTATGATGCAAATCTTCGTTGACAGAAATGTTGAAATGTAATATTTATTCGACATATTTTTACAGAATTGGAAAATGTTTAGAATGTTTGTCCTTGTGCAGAAACCATATTCAAACAAAAAATATATTTTCACTCCCCCATCCTTTTCCATTTTCAAACATTTTTTAAAAGCTCCAGGGAGCCACTAGGGGGACGCTAAAGAGCCGCATGCGGCTCCAGAGTCGCGGGTTGTCGGCCCACGGGTTAGCACGTCTGATTCACAGTGCAGAGGTTGTGGGTTTGAATCTGGCCCTGGCCTTCCTGTGTCGAGATTGCATGTTCTCCCCGTGCCTGTGTGGGTTTTCTCCAAGTACTCCGGTTTCCTTTCACACTCCAAAAACATTGCCAATTTTCCTGAGGTGTGAGTGTGAGTGTGAATGGTTGTTCATCTCTGTGTGCCCTGCGATTGGCTGGCAACCAGTTCATAGTGTAGCACGCCTACTGCTTGAAGACTGTTCGGATGAGCTCTAGCATGCACGCGACAATCTCGTGAGGATATAGGGGTTCAGAAAATGAATGGATGGATGGATAGTAGAGTTCACTAGAAATTCATGTGCAAATCGATTGGATTAAAACTGCTTTAGTTTTTACACATTGTAAAACACGTTAAGTCATTAAAAAATTAAATACATACAGCTGAACATCTTTTGTTGACATTAACTTGTAATCATGTGAATGCAACTTGCAAACTTATTGCTACTTGAAGCAAGTTGATATGAATAATAATTTCTTGTAATTACACTACTTTGAGGCTGAATCTAGAAAGTTCAACCATCAGCACATTGAAATCCTTCAAATAACATTTCTCATTATTGGAGAATTTCCAACCATTGGACAGTGTATACCACATTATCCAACAACTTTTTTCTTTTTTTGCCTTGAATTAAACACATTGAAAACAAGGTGGAACTGGATGAACCCTAAAAATACGTTGGCACTTGTACAATCTAATGCGAGTTTAAGCAAAAATACTTTAACTAATGCAATAAAGATCTAAGGGGAAATGGTCCCTTACTTAGGAACAAGAATGGACATTTGTTTGCGTATAACAGAAATACTCACTTTTACATTGAAAAGAACTACAATGCATCTGGTTAGCGAACTAGTATCAAGTAGCTAATAGCCATTGTGATGCATTAACATTCTTTTTTTTTTTTCGACACATCACTCGGCACAATGGCCAAACACAATGATGGCAGCTTTACCCGAAACCTCACTTCATAATACTACCACACTGAAGACAGATTAAGAAGAAATATAAAGTACAAAGAAATAATTCATTCGGTTGGACTAGAGCAGCGTGAAGAACAAAAGCTATCGGGATAAGCGCTGCCTCATTAGACATACACCTGTGGAGTGGCTCCTCCTGTTCTTGAAAATGCTTATAACACTTCATCCAGACCAACATTAAGAGGGTATATTTCTGTATTTACAAAAAAAACAAAACAAAAAACACCCTATTTATTTCCCCAAACTCCCTTTCCCACCATTTTTCCAGTATACTTTTTTTCTCTAGTTAACTTACAAAACCAAGTCAAGTCAACGCGGACAGATCTTACAAATAATTTAAACAATTTAGACAATAAAATACTAAAAGTTGAACTTTAACAGTCAAGTTCAAGAACCAAAATTAATTAGAGCTCTTTTGGTTCAAGGGAACAAGCAAGTGAACATAGCTAAACAGCTCTCTAATGTTTTTCAGTGTGAAACAAATGTGCAGTGTGAAAAGCCCTGACCTTGAAGCTTTCCACGATAACGGAAGTCAGTGTAATTTTTTTTTTTTTGTCTTATGGCATTCACACATTTCCACTGATTGTCGATGAATATCTGCGGAAGTAAAGATAACCTCCAATAGTTTGCTCAAGGATGCTTTGACAGGGCTGCAGGGTAACTGGAGGATCAAACCTACAACTGTTCACTTGAAAAACAACCCCTCAGTCTCTTGTGCCAAGCCTCCCTAGTGACAGGGATAGTTCGTTTTAATCTTTCCCACCATAATCTGGTAGTTTGCACAGCTATTGGGTGACTTTAATTTAGTGTTTATGGTGCTAGTGTTGCATTGCATTTAAGATTACTGCTAATCTTATTAAAAATCCACGACCGTGGGATCTATATCCCATTAAGACTGGTACCATTTCAGCTGTATTTATTTTTTGCCAGTCTTATCCCGAGCCGAGCACTTTATCATGATCACCCACAAAATTACATTATACGTAATACAAAATATTACATTTTCACAAAATTATCAGACATTTCATTTCAATACAACTTCGTCATAAGTGAACAGATTAAATATAAAAATAAAGGATGAAAAGATCAGTTAAGAGGTAAACTAAATAGGTATGTAGTAGTAAATATCAATACTGTAGTGGTTATGATGCCCTCTGACAGGCTGTTCCAGAGGCACGGGCCATAATGGCTGCATGCTGCCTCTCCATAAGTTTTTGCTCTAGCTTTGGGAACACTTAAAAGGACGGTGCCAAAGGACCTCTGGGCCTGCGAGTGCTGATATGATAAAAGCATGTCATAAGTATGATGGCCCAAGACCGATAAGACATTAAAAAAACAGTAAAAGAACATTAAAATTGATCCTGAAATACAAGCAGAGTTAATGCGGTGATCTTAAAACGACTGTAATGCACCCCCACCCTTTAGTCTTTGTCAGCACATGGGCTGCCGAGCTCTGGAGTAGATGTAGATTGAAGGTGTTCTTTTTGGAAAGACCAGAGAGCAGGGCATTGCAATAATCGAAACAACGGGAGATAAAAGCATGCATCCGCAATACCATGTCAGCTTGAGAGAAAAACAGGCGGCCACTGTTATCTCGGGAAGATATCATTTTACTCTGTGTCATCAGGAGACACGTCGATGTACATCTGTGTGTCATCTGCATAACTGTGGAAACTGATGTCATGCCTCGTGATGACATCCCAAAGAAGAAGCAAGCATAAATAGATTAAAAAGACCTGGTCCTAAAATTGACCTTTGAGGCACCCCACACTCAAATTTCATGTGTTCCGTAGGAACATGTATCCATACCTACAAAGAAACTTCGGGCTGTGAGGTTGGATCTCAACCAGTAAAAAACAGAACCAGAGAGTCCAACTAGGTCATGGAGTCGGTTTGATAAAATCTGGTGATCTACTATACTAGACCCAGTCATACCAGGACTGAGTTGATGTGAATCCGCATTATACCTGATGTAATTGAAACTTTTTAAAGGGTCTGTGTTGGTAACCCAGTTTGATATTTCTCTAAAATGTTGTTTCTATTTAAGAAACAATTCAATTAGTTAAAATATATGTTTTTCTCAAAATTTACTTAAAAACGGTAAATTGTATGCAGGTTGATAATTATGAAAAAAAATCTAAATTACTCGTCATCAGAAGATGCTTCACCACTGCTGTTCCTTGGAACAGGATCAATGTTTTATCTCTTAACTTGTGACAACTCGTTTTCCTGCATTGTTTAAGTCTGCAACTGTCAAAAAATGTGGATTTGCACAATTACCAGGAAACCATAATGTCAGTTCCTGTTTCGACTGGAAATCATGCCCATAATTCACACAAATGCTCATGGAGGCTAGCATTAAGGTGGATTCTGTGTTAAAGGCCCCAACACATAATTGGGGGGGGGGGGTGGACCTGCATATTTTTCCGCTTCCGAGATAGTATCAAAGGTGAAACAGAAGAGCGGGATGGTGTGTAAGCAGATAACAGAAACGATGGGACTACGCTAGGAAGTTTTAACAACCAACACTTTTCCCAGCCTTTGTGTTGAATGCAATTGTTTAAGTATTGTGTCCATCGCACAAGATGCTGGCTTTTGACGTTATTACTTATCTAATTAATTGATTGTGGTCTCACTTCGGAGAGTTCTGTCTGAAAGTTGAATCGGTTCTGCTCTTATGTTTCCACCAATTTTACTGAAACCTTGTGTGAAATGGGATTCTCACAGCTGGCTTGAAATACCATGGTGTCCTCCCAGTGGAACTAAATTAGGTGCCTTGTAGAGAGAGAAGTTTGCGCTTCTCGGCTGGATTGGTTGGGACTATATCTTTAAAATGTGACATCGTTTAATTTCACCTTTTTCAGTTAGAGGTCGCTACAGTGAATTATAAAGCTTTTCATGCCAGATGTCCTTCCTGATGCAGTCCTGCAATTTATCCGGGCACTTAATCGGCAGTGGAGAGCGCCAGTGACAGGGTGTGGCACCTGCGGCATCTGCATGAAGGGCAGCAGCATTGTCCTGTGGCGCTACCAGTGCTTCGAATAATGCTCTTAAATATCTAGTTTTTCATGATGTTCGATTTGTTATCAGCTTTGGTCTTGACATTGTTAGTTTACTGAGCTTGTCGAGGTAATTTTATTGAAACAAAAGCATTCTTGTCTCCTTGTGCCGTGAACTGTGTGGATGTTCACTGGTGTCCTTAGAATAATTCATTTGATGCTTTGATAAGTGATAATGGATCTGGAAACGTATAATTCATATGCCCTAGATAGCTTTAGAGAGTCTATGGCTTCTACAAAGTGCCCCACTAGCTCCTTGAGCGTCTGCCACTTTCAAGACCCTCCTTTCTTGTTGAAAAGGGCCCATTCATTATTTAAATAGCTCCATAATTCATCTGTCTTGCACAGTGCAGCCTGCGTTATTCTTTTCGCATCTTGTGTGAATTAGCATTCTATGTTGCTATTTGCATTGCTCACAGAAAAGAGAAGGTAAGGAAGTGGAAATGGGAGAGAATCAGCTTAGTTCAGTGGTGGTTATTTCTTCAGTCATCCTTGATGATTTGATGTTGGCTGACATATTGAGTCTAATTTGTAGCCCAAAGAACCAAACAGCTGTGTCCTATTTTGTTTAGCTGTTCTTCGGCTGATCTGCTTCATATGGCGGCCTCGCTCTTGGCGCCCAGTGTGAGGATGTCAGGAGCATGTTGTTAAGATTCTGATGAAGAGGACAGTGGTTTGGTAACCTTTTAGACTCAACTGGCAAATCATCCAGGATTACTGTGCACATCTTGGACAGCATATGCTCGATGACTCACTTGTTAATATTTGAAGAGTTATTTTACAAACCGCAACAGATCCATTTGATTGTTCTGACAAAATAGATATGTTTTTAAATAGTTTGTACCTCGTTATCTGAAAGATTAAACAAAACAATTATATGCTGCTCAAATAATACATTGATTCAAATGAAAAAATGTCAATAATAAATGACACATCCCAAGAATGTATTATTTATTCATTTATTTATTTAATGGCAGCATGGTGTGTTAGTGGTTAGCACAGCTCAAATTTTTCATTCGGTGCGAATGGCTGTTTGCCTATATACAACCAGTGGTCGATTTGCGATTCCAGGGTGTAACCCGCATCTCACCCACCAGTTACATGCCATTCTAATGAATAGAAGCTTTATACAAAATGGATGGTTGTTTAAAAAAAAAGTGTTACATTTATTTTTTACACATTTTTTTTTTTTTTTTGTGTGTGGTTCTCAAATGAACACCAGGGGTTGTTGTTTGGTGCCCTTTTTTTCCCCGAGCCCAGCAACCTCAAAGAAAAAAACTGAACCTTGGGTTGGGGTACATCTGGGCAAGGTTTATCATGAAAATGTGGAGATGTGTCATATAAGAATACCAGAATATTTTTTTTCTGTTTTTGTTTCAGTTTTTATTTCCTAATTACATATACCAGGGCTACGAATGACAGGCCATGAAAACAAAATACAACTGAGTGTTTTATAAAAAGGGTGGCACAATGGTTGACTGGTTAGCACGTCCGCCTCACAGTGCAGTGCAGTCATGGGTTCGATTCCGGGCTCCGGTCTTAATGGTAATTTGAATGCTCTTCTTCAGAAGGGGGATCACTCCTTGTCACCTTGTCATCAAGGTGGCAGGGAAGACACCCATCTGAAGAGAGCAATTGACTATATTTGAAATCTGTTCCTCAAAGAATCCATAAAATGTCTTAAAAAGTGATGTGGGAGTTGCATCTAAAAGGCAGGTTGTTGAATTTTCCTGGGAGAAAAGTCGACCAAGTGTCCTTGCATCACCCAGGGCAAAACTTTTCAGTGTTTCCTCTAAAGAGATTTTCGTCTCTTTATTAACACACTGGCTAAACCCCGGTAGAACGAAAAAGGACGACGTGGACAAAACAGTTATTGTAGTAGAAAAATATATATTTGGACAGAAAAAAGGAAAGACAGATCACCAGAAAGAACGTGTCCGTTCGACCTCAAGTGTCGCGTCTGCTAGCTAGCTTAGCTGTTGTCTCGGCTAACTTAGCTGTTGTCGCAGATCAAAGCTTCTTTGATCTGTGACGTCCGCTGCATCGGCGCTGATTGGTTGAAACCAAAAGACGCACGCGTGCGTACATGTTCGCACTTACGCACGCACAGCAGCAGAACCAAAAGACGCACGCATGCGTACATGTTCGCACTTACGCACGCACAGCAGAACAGCAGACTTATCGACTGCTGAGGCACGCTTCACTCGAGTGCCGTCGCTACACCTCCGGTAAAAATGACTGTCCAGGTTTATTCAAACATACATTTTGATAAAAGACAGGATCTTATGTCGTCAATATTTTTACTTCTGAAGTGGTCTGCAAAGTCCTCACAGAGAGAGCCTTTATTGATGTCTGTGGGGACTTTTTAGATTCAGAGCTGGTTAAAAGATCAAAGGTGGAGAAAAGAAGTCTGGGGTTGTTTTTATTAACTGTGATGAAATTAGAAAAATAGGATGTTCTTGCCTGTTTGACTGGTTTATTGAGATTTGAGTTGTTCACATAAAATCTCAGAGTGAACCGCGACTTTACTCCTGCATTGTCGTTTTGAACTCTTGAAAACAATTTCTCCATGGGGGTACAGTCTTTATTTTTGTAATTTTAGTTGAACGTGGAGCCACTGAATCTTGGGTTGATTTTCAATTCCTGTTGTAATTATCAACAGTAAAATCACAGTGTGCAAGTAAAATGTCAACAGTAATACTCTTTAAGATCTTGATAAAATTTGCAGCCACTTCATAAGTTAGGTAGTGTTTCCTCACCGGGGTCTCCTGATGATTTTCTCCAAAATGGACGAGGTGCCTAATAATGTGGGTTGCCTTGTATATGCACGAAGTTCTAAAATCTGTGAATGCTGTGGTGTGACTTTGATGACGGATCTGCTTGCCTGACTGATGTTGTGCCGACACAAGGCTTATATAGTGGAAAGGCGGACATGACTGAGGAGAGCATGCAGATATTAAAGTGGGAAAGGTGGGCGTCAAAGGGAACGCTAAAGGCACGGCCCTCCATAGGTGCCAGTACGTGCACTGTGCAAAACAACGTCCTGAAAATGGCACCTCCGAAGAGACATGCTTATGAAGTACAGTTTGTAGTGCAAGCTGTCAGTCGCTAAAGAACTCAAGATCAACTAATCCATGTTACTTGGTGCTTTCGTTTTCGCCATCTATCCATACAGGCAAGGTAGACTGTGGGGCAGCAACATCCAGTGGATAACTCGGAAAAACTGGCCACCTTCCGCTCCTACTGCAGTAAAAAGTGTAATGTTCTGCGTTACATTAAATAAAGACACTCTCTTGGCCCTACCACCCTCACTTGGCTTCCATTACGGACTCTACGGATTCCGACATACCCGCTTGGGCTATGGCAAGTGATGAGGGACAAGCATACTTGGCAGTTTGAAATGTAACAAAAAGATTGCCGACAAACACATCCAGCCCACTCTTATCACAAATCTGGTTGAGGTGCCGCTCACTTTCCAAATCCCGGTGAACCACATTGTAGAGAAAAAGGAGACACACATGGTTGCGATGGGGAGTTTGAAGTCAGCTTTTACTGTTGTGCTTGGTTGCCGCGGTAATAAAAGTGAATTTGCGAGCTGTGTGGGAACGATAGCGAACACAGCTTTACAAAACCGTGAGGCATCGCCGGGCAAGTTACGCCACAATTTGTGAATGGATTGTGAATGCTTGGGTTAATGTGTCTAATTGCACGGTTGTTCGAGCTTTCGCTAAAGCTGGCCTCATTTCTGAAGAGCCGCACGGCAATGAGACTTACTCTGACCATAACGCCAGGGAACCTGACATGTTTGATTGTGAACTTGCCAAGATCTTCATTTTGGATACAGAAGATTAGGACTTTGATGCCACACGAAAATGACACAAAGTGTGGCATGTCAGAATCTTTTTTGTTTTTCCACAGAGTGTCACATGTCCTACATGGCGCCACGATTTGTTCCTGGACATTGACTAACAGTGTGACGGAGTGAAATTCCCGTTGCTCCCTGACCATCGCGCGCTAGCTTTTTCTGCTCATGATGTCAGGCACACATTCACAGCATCTGCACTCGCCGGGAGCAGGCACCATGTGCTCATTCCTGCTGAGCCAAGCTCAGACGCGAACCCACACTTGTGTCCTGGGGTCCTGCATGCCCACAAACTGTTCCCTTGCTGTCTTGGCTCTTTTATTTTTGGCCCTCCTCCTCGACGGCCTGTGCCGTCAGACCAATCTCCTAGCAGCAGCACGCAATGATCGGGCAGGGTCTGGCACGGTGTCAGACTTGTAGTGTTGCCAAGACTTAGAATGAATTTATGGTACCGTGTCTGGTAATGTGACATAGCAAACATTATGAACGAAGAAAAAAAAGTCATGTGGTTTGAGTTTGCCATGCGTGTAATTTGAGAGAAGCAACAACAGGTATTCATAATTGAAGATTAGGAAATGGACTGGAATAAAATAGAATAGATATTTCAGATTGGGCATTTTTTGACCCTCAAAAATACCTGAAGGAAGCTGCTTCGAGAGCAAGGCAGCTTCCTCTTTTTCTCCACACCAGTGTGACTCTCATCTCATCTCGTTGCCCTGCCTCCATGATTAGAGGTCTCCTCTAGTCAGCCTAGTCAGGGCGTAATGACAGAATTGTGTTCCAGTCCGTTTCTGCAACTCCAGTGGGCTAATAGTTATGTTAGCCCGCACAGTATATCATTAGCTCTCCACCCGTGTACAATGAGGGGCATGTCTGTCATTTGCAGGTCCAAATCACAGGGCAGGAAAGCCCGAGATCACAGTCACATGGGTGCTCTGAAGCTCCAGGATTTCCACCCATCCTTCCTCACCACACTTTATGTGCAATGTCTTGCATTCACGCAGAGGAATCACAGCGGTGTGGACTTGAGGAGGCAAATGGAAGTCAAAGACATACAGTATACCGTGATGGTTTGCTGCTACCGATGATCGTCCCATCGCAATCATTAGCGGAACCACGCTGCTCATTTATGACCATGATTGGATGATTCATGGTCATCATTCTGATGCTGTCGGCTTGTGTAGACTCTATCAGAGCGAGCGGCTAATCTGCTTTGATTATTAGCCTCTAAGCCGCTCTTCAAGATGGGCTTATTGGGGGCTGAGTGATGATAAACTACTTTCTCCTCCTATTTTTTTGCTGTTTTCGCTTACTTGCCCAACTATTAATTGTGTGCACATGATGATCGGAGTAATATTTTTGTGTCTGCAACTGATAGTTTGTTATCACAGCAACATTCATCACCTAGCGGTCCATAACATGAGTGTGCATCTTTGTTACAAACTGTACTGCATTCTAAATTGTTAATACATATCGTTGCCATCATACAGAATCCTCCTACCTCCAAAATCATCACTTTTTAGGCGACCCCAAAAACAGCAAATTTGTTCAATCATTCACATTGCATCATCAAAGAGCGCAAAGCCATTTTCAACACTATATGTCGGTTAGTAATTTGTAAAAATATCGCTCACGTGCAGTGTTCCCTCTAAGCTGCGCACGTGAGCAGTTGCGTAACTGCTTTCCCCTTCTCAACGCGCAGCAAATATGTGCAGCGCATAAAAGTACCGTAATTCAAACCTGAGCTGTGTTTGCATTTTGTGTTTTCATATTCTCCACGTTGCAGAAATGGAACCGTTTATTTGGCACATGTGTTTGACGGCGCGGGAAAGAAAAATGCGACAAAAAAGACGGAACTGCAAGGCAAGCACACGTGTTGCCGTGTAATCATTGTCACACGCGAACATTGCTCTCTGCCGAAGCCACCCCTACGAGCAGACGTGGCGTTGTCTAGCACTCGCGCTGTCCACTCACCAGTCCACCTTACCGACCCGCTCAAGACAGATTGGGGGAAGGTGTTTTGAGGGAATGTCGACGGTCATGTGTTTGCAGTTCACACGAGTTCTGGCGGCCCGAGATGCCTTCGTCACCAATGCGTGAGACACAAATGATCACATTTTGGCCCGGCTAGGTCAAACATAGGCAGAACCCCTCGCCTCCCCTGTAATACCGATCAATTCTTACAAAACCTGACTGTAGAAACTTGTATGTTTCACTTTGTGAGTCAAGGAGTGTTAGTCATCCCGCAAGCTCTGGTGACTGGGTTTAACCCAACAATCTACAGTGAGTCAGTAAATTTCGGACACTTTGTACTGCTTTTAATATCGGTTACAATGATCTGACATCTTAAGTTAGTATACTAATATTTACCACTAAAGATTTTGAATTAATGTTTTGCATCATTTTCATAAAAGTATGAATTTTGAGGTTTATTCTCTAATAAGCATCTCACCTCTTGCTGTAATTCGTAACATTGCTCAACATTTAGTTGATCTTTTCAGACACTTTTCTACTCACATATTGTGATGAAAAATGTCACTCGTCACTCTCCACTTGATCACAGTTTTGATATTAGCAGATAGCGAATACTCAAGCCAAAAGAGAGTAACAATTATAATTATTACAAACCGCCCACTTACATACTCTAAACATCAATTTCTGAATAAGTCAATTAGCGCTGATTCACACACTAACGCAGTGCAAGCTGGTGTTATTTACATCGGGTTAGCTCTGTTGCTACGAATGTCATAGCTGAGCTTCACTGTAGGCATAACTAATCGAGTTACACTCAATGCAACCATTCCACAAACGTAAACGTTTGTTTGTTCTTGGTTAGAGTGGGTATGCCTGGAGACTGAAGATGGACGGAGGGATGACGTCGCAGCGTTGCTGCTCAATGCACGTTGTCAATGCATCATCAAAATCATTAAACTCTCGGGGGCAAACATGAGCAATCTGAATAAACCTAGAGAAAATGTGCATCTCACCTCACAGAAGTGTTTTTTTTTAAGCCCGACTGCATGGTCCACAGTTGCTGTGTGACACAAGTTTTCTTGTACAATAAACGATTGTTAGTATAATTTTCAACGTCTAACAGTGATTTGCTCAAATCCTTTCTTTTTATGTATTTATTTTACATTAATATCATAGTTGCAAAATTAGTTCATTTGTTATTAAAAAAACAGTTCTGCGTTTTAATATTTTTGTTTGGTTGTTTTTCCGAACAAAAAAGTAACGACAGGATTACTGTTAAGGCATCAAAACGATAAGCAACATCGTTGAGAGTAGTAATATCTCTGTCGACGTGTGGACTGACTAATAGTATAGATTTCTGAAAAAAAAACAAAAAAAACAAACAAACAAACATGAAATTTACCACATTGTGACAGTGGAGGATAATATATTTCACGATATATTTAAAGGCTGGATTGTTAAAATGTTGATAATTCCTGTTGAACATATTCTTCAAATTTGGAAACATTTCTGTCAGTAAGCAATTGTTGTTGGCTTTTAGGTTTAAACAATAGTTTACAGATGCAACACAATGGGGGCGCATCAGCGCAGAATACATTTCTGTTCAAGCACCTATTCTACATTAGAGTGACCTGAATGTCTTATCTCACAATCTTCAAAAGTAAGCCAACTTTCAAATAAAAACAAATACATTATTCCGTTACACTGTAAGAGCGCTTGGGCTATCAGATTAAGTTGAGGTAATCAGTTATGACACGGTAACAGCAGCCACAAATAGAAATGGGCTCTCCTGCTGCATTCTGTTAATTTCAGGTGTTGTCTTTGTCAGCCTTAGGGCGCTGCTCTTTCTGCTCATTATTTGCTGTTGTGCATTGTGATCTTGTTGTCAGTGACTCTTCCGTCCACGAAGAAACAAGTTCAAGTTGACCTTCAAAGTTTTTTTTTCATGCAAACGGAGCGAACGTTTTGGCAGCAACTTCCCTGAAATGACACGGTTGTCCCAGTTCGAGCGCAACCATTCGTTTTTTTTTCATGCAAACGGAGCTAACGTTTTGGCAGCAACTTTCCTGAAATGACACGGTCATCCCAGTTCGCGCGCAACCATTTGATACCACACCACCAGCAATGACACAAATGGTAGATCACAGTTTTGCATTCATGCCACAGAAACTTGTGAGCATAATATGGCCTTGACAGCAAAATCTTCTGCTCTTTGACAACTGCCGTCAACAACAAGTGAAGGCAATATATCTCATATTCTCAAATCGACGACATATAACAACTACAAGGGCAACTTTTTGCATCCCCTGCCATTGTGTAAAGCAGTGTTTCTGATTTGCGCCTGCACAGAAGGCCTTGAAGGCCCTGACGGAATGCTACTGGTAAAATTGCATGATAGCCCTTGATTGTGTTGCACAAACTAATAATCTCTCTTTTCACCAAGACATCACCAAAACTCCTTTCTTCCATCTCTTGCAACATCTCTCTCGCTCCCGCCCCTCACTTTCTTTCACTGCCGCCCAAACCCTCATGCACACCTTCATCACCTCCCGCCGTGACTACTGCAATTGCATCCCGGTACAACTTCCAAAATTCCTCAATAAACTACGGTACATGCAGAATGCCGCCGCCCGCCTTCTCATCCACACCCGCTACCGTGATCACATCACCCCCGTCTCCACTGGCTCCCTCTAGTTTAAACTCCTCCTACTCACCGACAAAGCCCCCTCCTATCTCTGCGACCTTCTTCACCCATACACTCATTCCTGCAACCTCCACTCCTCAAATGAAAACCCCCTCACTATTCCCTTGACCAGGCTCAAAACGTGGTCGGACTGAGCCTTCTCTGTCGCCGCCCCCACCCTCTGGAACTCTCTACCTCAACACATCCACAACTCGACTGACCTCCAATCCTTCAAATCATTTCATAAAACTCACCTGTTCCGCAATGCTTTGAACATCTTTTCATCGCTTTTCCCCATTTTTGCTGTGTTTCTTATTTCTTTCTTGACATTTGATCGTTGATCGAATTCTTGTTACATGTCTTTGAGTACTGTGAAAAGCGCTTTCAAATTAAAAGAAGTATTATTACTATTATCGCAATGTGTGTGTGTGTGTGTGTGTGTGTGTGTGTGTATATATATTTATGACATTATTTTAAAAAGAGGAAAATTAAGCTCAATTGTTGTGGAACAGAATTTCTCGCAGTTGGCAGTTCTGTGGCTCTGTGTACACACCGCATGGGCTTTTTATTCTGTTTTTGGTGATGGCTCAAGATTTTCATTCAGGATTTTCTGTTACTAAGCAGGCTTCATGGTTCCATCAATCACACTGAGACGCCCAGGTCCTTGAAGTTAGCGGAGCAGCTCCGGACCAGCACATTACCACCACCATGTTCGACAGTTGGTGGGATGTTCTTTTTCTGAAATGCTCTTTCTCCCTTACGCGAGGTGTAATGAGACATGTACCTTCCAAAATGTGTCTCGTCAGTGCATGGAATATTTTTCCACTCGTCGTAAGATTCATTCAGATGGGTATTTTTATTTAGTTTTTGTCAGCAATGGTGTTTGCCTCGGAAGTCTGCCATGGATGTCATTTTTGCCCATTTTCTTCCTTATTGTTGAGTCACGAAAACTGAACGCAACTGAGGCAAAGGAGGCCTACAGTTCTTTCGATGTTGACCTGATTCCATTGTGACCTCCATGGTGAGTCGTAGCTGTGCTCCTAGGGTCGCTTCTGTTGGCCGGCCATTCATGGGAAGGTTCGCCACTGTGCCATGTTTTCTCCATTTGTGACGCTCACGGTGGTTCACTGAGTCCGAAAGCTCTAAAATTTGCTTTGTAACCCTTTCCAATTATTTTCAAATAATTGGAATTTGTGAACAGGGCAAACACTTTTTCAGGGCACTGGATATATGTACAGTACAGCATGTATATAATGTATGTAGGTATGCATTGAATATGAGGGTAAGTGCAGAGTAAGTGCCACATCTTCCACAATAATAACGGTGTTTTTTCCACATATGTCATGAAATGGACATTATTGCGAGTGACAATACATTACGCAATTAACGATAATGGCGATATCGCCATATTAAACTTGATGATCATCCTCGCCATGTTATGGTCTCAAAAGAATCATATCCCCGTCCAAAAACCTTACTTTTTCAGCCGCTTCAGCCGAACCCGGCATTTCAAACTACAAAAATTTGTTGAGAGCTTTTGTTCTTTTGTGTTTTTGTTTGTTTGTTTTTTTGTTTTTTATAAATAAATATATAAAACTTATTACATTTTTTTTTAAATGAGGAATTAAAACAAAAACAGGACTGTAGTTTTTAACGTACATGCACAAATTCAACCAAGGTAGGAACAAAGGCAGAGGTAGGAAATGAGCGATCTCACACACACACACACACACACACACACACACACACACACACACACACACACACACACACACACACACACACACACACACACACACACCGGGAAATCCAAAGGGAAGAGGTTGTCTTATATCTACCAAGTAAATACAGTAACTTTTTTTACAGACTTCCGAGTAAGGTAACCGCCACGGCCTTTTTTATCCCAAACGCTGTTCACAAAGCAAGATTAAGGCAGCTAACATTGCACTTCCTCTTAGTACTCTTATTTTGAACCCTATTCACACCACTTTTGGTGATCTACTTAGCCGACTGATACTAACTCTTTAAGACAGTAAAGGTAATTGTCGGAGACTTTCCCATCAAGCTTTGTGTCCATTCCAATTAACACTTGTGACTGTATCACGCCTCTTTGAGGTGTTCTGTTTGCACGGACAAGGTATAATATTGTTACAGTGTGAGTCTTATTAAACGTTTGCTAATTATTGTGACTTGGTGACCCTCTTAGTCACAAATGTAGGCAGTCGGTGTTATATATGTAATATAACGGTCGGCCTAAAGCATGGGTCATACATTTATATGACGTCATAGTTGCATTCAAGTATTTTGGTCTATTTACTGATTTTAATACGGATCCGCGGGCCACAAAGAACTAATAGGTGGGTTGGAATAGCAGCCCGAACAGTGTATATTGCACGAATGTGCCAGGGTGTCCAGATTTCCCAATACGGCCCTGCATACAGTGCATGCAATTACTCTGCCATATTGACTGCATTTTTCCATTCTGTTATTTAAATCTATATTTATATATATCTTTTTATATTCTATTAAATGTAATAATTGATTAATTTGTAATGTTTATTTTTATACACATTTATATTTATTAGTTGATTAGAATTAAGATACATGAGCACTGCAGTGCATCTTACAAAAAAAATAAAAGGATTTCAAGGATTTCTATTACTCCTACTGACAATGAGTTCACTGTTTAGGTTTACATTACACATTTTGATGTAGAAAATGCAATGTTTTTTTTTTTTTTTTTAGATTGAAATACATGAGCTTCTCTGTCGCCTGTGTATGAATCATGATTACACGTGTGCAATCGTTTCGCCCTGTTTCTTAACACAATAACAACTTCTGCACATTTTACAGTTATTGGTCACAGTGGGCTTTTAATAACTTGCCCCGCAGCTGAAACTTCACGGGAATAATCTGAGCAAAGTATACAGTATTGAACAAAATTTTCAGGCCTGCAGCTACTTAAGTAGATAAGACGTGGATCTGTTTTTGATCCGTGTGAAACAGATCTTCCAAAGCTGTGGGTCGATCCTTGAATCAGGGGCACATGCTGATAACTACAGACTGACTGCGAGTGTGGCTGAGTTACACAATCCATGTGCAGTGTTGTCCGGTGCCATTACCTTCTCTGTGAAGATTTGCGCCTATTTTTGACTTTAGTGGGCCGTGTTTGTAAATGAAGGGCACAAAAGGAATACGATTGGTATTTGCTCAACAGCCTGTACTGAGTGGAGCGCTAACTAGAGCAGGAGAATGGCGCTGTTCGGCATGGTCATGGCTGTTATTCCTACAGGCCGTGAGTGTGAAAAGAACTAATGCCATTTGACAGTTCTGGAGCAAGAAGAGGAGGGCTGTACAAAAAAGGAGGAGAGAGAGAAGAGCAAGCGGGAGGCGGGCTGGGGGTGCTGAGCTAAAGAGAGGGGGGGGGTTGCCGGAGAGGAGAATATGAGGGGGTATGTTAGATGAGCGAGAAGAGGGAATGAGCTTGATATGGACAAAGAAGGGATGAAGAATATGGGAGGGGAAGGGCTAAAGAGGTAATACCGTTGGGACCTCGATTGTCAGTGGTTGTAGAAAATGGCCTTCGATAGTTGTTGCCTTTTGTCACTGGAAAAAGAAAAACAGGAAAAAAGCCAACAGTCACAAAACAATCTGAAGGTCAGATTTAAAGCAAGGAGCACGCAGATTTGCAATACAGGTGTGTTCGGAAGCAATAAAGCACAAATACTCCATTACTGTACTTAAGTAGTTTTTCTCAGGTATCTGTGCACTTAGATGCAGATGTCCAGTATTTTTCTGACGTTTTACCTTTATTCCCGTCATTTTAACAAAGATATCAGTACTTTGTCCATGTAAATGGTGAAGCTGTAGAGGTGCGTTGGGTGAAAGATGCGGCGACCTTGCTGTAGTCATGGTGGAACCTCCAGTAGAAGTTCGCAAACCCCAGGAACTGTTGGAGCTGTTTGCAGTAGCAAGGGACTTGCAATTTAGCCACTGCCTCAATCTTAGTGGGATCTGGTCCAACCTGACCCTGGGCGAGGATGTCGCCGAGAAAAATAATAAAGGGAATACTGCACTTGCATGTTTCTACTTTGACAGAGGATCTGGGAGGTGTAAAATGGATGGATGTTACCGGTGGCCCAATGAGTCACTGATATACTTCTCTAAGGCCTCCCTCTCATGCGATAGGTTGTAAAGTCTACTAGAATGTACGGGGCCACTAAGGGAGTAAGTCGATGGCACAGTCACACAGTCAATAAGGGGGAAGGGAAAGCATCCGAGACTTAATCAAGTTGTGGGGACGGATGGACGTTAACGGGGGCCCAAAGTGTCACTGATATACTTCTCCATGGCCTTCCGCTCATGGCGTGACAGGTTGTAAAGGCCACTCCAATGCAAGGATATGAAAGCAGGTTTGGTGGTGCACTTGCGTCTCGTGAGAAAAGAGAACAGAAGCACAGTGGTCAGGTATCTAGTGACAGGCGTTTCGCTACATCTCAATATTGGTCAATGCTGGGGAACCAATTGAAGGACAAAATAGGACATGTCACACAAAGCGGCAAGGCGAACAAAAATTCTGACATGCCAGACTTTCGTCGTCCCTAGAGGTGAAGAGTCCCAGATGCCAGACCGCCAGTCCTTGAGTGTTTCACACATCACCTGCTGTTATACGCAAAGATAACTCAAAATCAGCCACACCACACTACGTTTGTTTGCGACATGTCTGTCCGGTCAAAAACCAAGCTACTTTTGTGTAGTCTGACATCAGAATTAGTCCAAAAACCCGGACAACTGATCCGGTGAAAAAGAGTTTGGCACTGTATCATAGCCATTAAAGTACTACATTGATCTCAGTTTTTGCACGCACATGGTTTTAGCACTTCAAAGAAATTTAATGTATTTAGAAACAAATCACTAGATTCACTTTCCTGGGTCCTTTCGGTTCCCCTCAGTTTGTTTTGTGCACCAAACCAGATATCAACAACCTCAAACGTTTTGATGATTTCTGAATGACAACAAGCAAACAAACACCATCCCTGTCTGTGTGCCATGATGGTAATAATGGGTTTGGTTGGCAGCAGGTGCCCACAGAGCCTTTCAAAGAATTTGTTGCTGAAGCTCAAGCGGGAATCAACCTGTCAAATTATAGTGGGATGCCACTTCACTTCACCCTCCATCTGCCTGCTGTCTAGTTCTTCACTGATTTTTCCTTTTTAGTATGTTTTATCACCGAGAGATACAAAAAATTGGTTTTTACATGTTTTTTTTGTGTTTTGTTTTTACTGCATTGTTAAATATGTCATCCAAATATTAAGGAACAATTGGACAGAAACTCATTTGTCTGTGAAGCTTTGGGAGTTCACAATGTGGGTATTTGTGTGTGTGCATCTGTGTGTGATTGGCTACAGTAGAGACATATTTTCACCAAGGGACATAGTTTAGTTACATAGTTGCTACGATTGTGTTCGAAATGATAAAGCCTGATCGGTGTTGTAATTACACTGAGTCCAGGTTTGTAGTAGAAGTGAGCAATATAGTTTGTCAACATAACAGCAACACATAGCATAAACAGATAGCATCATCAGGTAAATAGTGTGATGACACTTTATGCAATTAATGCATTCCTCACCATAATTAACTCTTTTTATATAAATGTCTCAAAATTCCTCTCTCACTGTTTTACACTAAAATTATTCAATTGTTACCTTCAATTGTAACACTGAAGTGACAGCTTCTTTGTCGACCAATCAATGAACAGCACTGTGCTCAGTTCCACTCTATGCTACAGTATCAGAATCTAGAGTAATAAGGGACTGGCTGCCAACATGGGACAATTTTTCAGACAATTAAAATTATGACTCCCCCCCCCAAAAAAATCATTATAAAAACATACAACTCTGATTGGTATCCATTACCTAAACTGTAAAAGCAGTGATGGCAATTTTCCGCGGATACGCGGAAATCCGCCGTTTTATTTCTTAAATTGATCATTTTTGTGAATCGTCTAAATCCGTTGAGAAAATTTTAGGGGTGGTCAGGTACCTTATCGTCGAGTTTTCACGAGCTCTCCCGATCAGTCTTTCCATTTTCCAATTGTAA
>NW_017842057.1:1610477-1613620 GCF_001891065.2 Hippocampus comes | reverse complement strand
TAGTGACCAATCTTGTGTTTTTTTTTTCTGTTCAAGTTTCAAATAGTGTGTAAATTCAATACACTTCATCTTCAGCATGTTTAGTGCCACCTTTGTAAGTAACCACGCCCCCGTCCAAGCCACGCCCCCATCCCGGCCACGCCCCCCGTCCAAGCCACGCCCCTTTCCTCTTTTTTTCATCACTCGCCATTGCCATCACTGTAAAAGTGAAAACAGTGCTTCGGTTGCTTATTGTACGTCAGTACAAGATCAATGTATAATCAGAGAAAGTCAGGTGGATTGTATACTGTAACAGTAACTGAGCATTTCTCAACTTCCGCGGCCTTTTTGTTGCCCCAAGTCCCATCTTTTTCGGAATGTGTTGCTGACGTCAAATTCCAAATGAGAGAATATTTGCAACAACCAATGTTCATCAATCGCCATCCATCCATCCATTTTCTGATCTGTTTTATCCTCAGAAGGGTCACGGGGGGTGCTGTAGCCTATCCCAGCCATCTTCGGGAGGTAGGCGGGGGACACTCTGAACCGGTTGCCAGCCAATCGCAGGGCACACATAGAAGAACAACCACCCTCACTCACAATTAGACCTGGGGACAATTCAGAGTGCTCGATTAACCTGCCATGCATATTTTTGGAATGTGAGAGGAAATCAGAGTACGCGGAAAAAACCCACACCTGCGCGGGGAGAACATGCAAACTCCATAAGGGGAAAGTCGGAGCCGGAATCGAACCATGCACCTCTGCACCGTGAGGCTGATGTGCTCACTAGTCGACCACCAGGCCACCATGTTGATCAGTTTGAAAATGAAATATCTAATATATATCTTTGTTGCGTATTTATTCGAATACAGGTTGAAAAAGATTGGCAAATCATTGTATTCTGTTTTCATTTACATTTTGCACAACATTCCAACTTCACTGCAATTGGGGTTTGTACAACTTACCTGTATGCTGAATGTTGTGATCGTAAAATTTGGGGATCTTTGCACTTGTTTCTTTTCCATGGGCCATCCAATTTTGGATTATTTTTGTCCTATTCCATCATATGGTCTGTTCTCCTTTTTAAAGAAGCTTTCCAAACATGCTTTTTTTTTTTTTTTTTTGCTATCTTCTGCAGCCTAACATTTGCCCTCAGCACATGATAGAGATGAGCGTTTTGGCAGAGGCACTCGATGCTCCAAACTTTTTTGAGTAAAATAATTTTTTGTTCCAACCAACTGGCACTCGACCTTCGCGGGAAGGGCTCTTCTATCTGCTCCAACGTCTTCCTGGTTTGAAAGATGAAGTGAGAAGCGGTCATAATGTATACCATCAGAAGAGAGACATTTCTCAAAAGGTTTCCTCTAAATTTACCGAAAAAAAAGAACATCTCTTAAATGTGTCCCCCTTTCAAATCACAGATACACAATAGTGAAATAGAAAGTTAATAATAAGAGACAGGCTTGTGGTTTTTGAAAAAAAAAAAACAAAAAAAAAAAACTGGTAGGCGATTACAAAAATTGGATGGATGGATGGATGGATGGATGGATGTTTCAAAACAAAGCTGAATACACTCACTTTTACTTTTAAGTATCCTTCCTTTCTTTCATGAGACGAAGCAAAGTTGCTCAACTGCCATTCCAAAGTTTGGAAGGACTGTTATTTGTTGCTGACGGATGAAATCTGTTTTCCAGGTCATTGGTAGAGTTTCACAGTAAAAATATCAATGGTGCTGACAGCTTATTTCCCACCAGAATTCGTGTAGCATTGGAAAATCACCACATCAGAATATTAAAAAGCCATGACTTCTAATTTTGAAGGTAGGTGCTTTTTAAGAGTTGCTTAAAACAAAATCAAAGGGGATGGTCGCATGTTTAAAGAGAGCAAAGATGTTTTTATCTCCCCGCTCCACTTTGATCAGCTTCTGGAATTTGTGAGCAAACCCTGGAGTTCAAGCTGCCCTCTGATCAGCTCAGAGATCCAATATTTGTACTAGACTGCCCCCTTGTGGCACAGTTGTTCGTGATATCCACCTGAAAGCACCATATTTCTCATGGTTGTAACACTGCGACAAAATGAAGGAGCGATGCATACAAATTAACGGAATACATTGCTAATTCTTCAGTATTGCTTCTTATTTAAAATCAGAGAAGTAATTAGGCTTTTCTTTTTTGGTGGGGGCGGGGGGGGGTGTCACCAGCATGACATACTAAATTTCACAGTGACTTATGTTATTATATCTGTCAATGAATCTAGGCTCTCATTCTTGGACTTTTTATTCATCTAATTTGTTTCTGATCTGTATTGATTGATGTGTACACAGGCGATGACGTGATTTATCAGACGTAGATGCTATAAAAAGAATAAATGAATTGTGTAAAAACTAGTCATAAAGGTTAAAATACAAGAATGTAGAAATGATTCCCTAAAAAATAATGTTGAGCTTGGATTCTTGTTTAGAAAAGCGTCATCATGACTTTGTACAATAAATCGCAAGGCTCAGAAGTCACAACGTGGCATAACTTCAAACACACACACACACACACACACACACACACACACACACACACACACACACACAAATTCCACCACATCAGTTTTTTTGTATTCCTGGTAATTGAAAAGGAAACACTGAAATTATATTGATTGAATAAAGTGGTTTTGGTCAAAGTTAATTTGTTTTCCAGATAAATCAGCGTGTACATAATAAAATATTTTTAAATCCGTCTCTTTCTAAAACTTCTCTACTCTTTTGGAGTATACAGTATACAAAACGTCTGCAGTAACGATACAGGAAATAGAACCTAAATAAACCCAACCTCTAAATGTGAGCTCCAAACTGTAACAAAACATATTTATGTTCCAAAATGGACTCACAGAGGAAAGGGAAATGAGTGGTAAGACGCTAACACAGAGCTAGCACCATTACATACACACAGTGGCGGGCCCTCAGGGCCAGCAAGGCCTTCTCTGCTGGCCTAAACATTCTCAGAAAAGTAAATTTACTTTTATGTATTTTATGTTATTTTATAATTTGTTATTTCATTTTCATAAATATGTAAACAAAATTATTCTCTGTATTCTTTACGTCATATTATTTCCACTTAGTTGAGTGGCTTTCAATGTTATTTTAAATAACATTGAAAGCCACTCGATAAATAACT
>NW_017842057.1:1596002-1609994 GCF_001891065.2 Hippocampus comes | reverse complement strand
GGATTGTTTTACTAAGGCAGCAAGGAAACGGCTGGGCACTTACAAGCTACGGTGCGTCTAATTAAAAACGTTTGGGGACACTCGCGTAGATCTGCACCTCAGTGAACAGGCACTACATTGGTGAGTAAATTAATTTTATTTTACATTTCTTCTTGTCATTTAATTTCGTTAGTATTAAATTCATGGTCACGAAATAAAATGACAAAGATACAAAAATGTGTCAAATAAATCTGCTCACCTGCAATTTATAATGGCGCATTGGAGTCACCTTTGTGCACGAAAGTTCGTTCAATCTCAGCTGCTCAATATTTTCAGTTATTTGCTGTTGTATCGCCGATTTTCAAAATGCAAATGATCTGTTTATTTTCAAAAAATAGTTTGTTTTGTTATTGTTTGGTTGGTGCCTTATATGAAACTGCGACATTGCGCAATTTTTTTGACAGATTTGCTGAAGATCACACAGCGTAATTTGGGTGGCATTTTATTTCCTATTTTTAAATCATCTTTTTATTTTTGACAATATCTGTAAATTTAGTTTCCTGCTCTTAATTGGGAAGACATACTTGATGGTTTTAAATGCTCCTGAAATTAAGTGCTGCTTGACGAGCCTATATTGTGTATGTTTGTGACGTCACTGAAGGCCTAAGGTTGAAATGCACAGCCCGCCATTGCATACACACAAGCGAAGTTTTATGTGTATGTGTCCTTGTTAGCGTTAGCTCCATGCTAGCCACTAGCCGAACTTTTCAAACATTATTACATTTTTTGTTTATTTAATTTAGTATTAAACGACCACCACAACCACTTTATGTTTCCATGGTTTCTGACCTTCAACAATTCACTAACTGTGCCATGCTCGACGTCATATGTGGTCACAAGACCCTGAGCCGATCTGGTACCAGCGGAAATTACGTTCTGATTTGTTTATTTTTTTCATCTAACTTTGTGTAGAAAAATTAAAATTTAGATATTTGAGAACAGTGGAACGTTTTATCAGAGCTTTTCTTGTGGAAAAGCAGAACCAAAGCACTGACTTTTTTCAGTTTTTAAGAAATGCATTATTTTGGAAAACCTGATGCGGCCCAGCCTCACCCAGACCCTAGTTCCAGCAGCCCCCAGTTAAATTGAGTTTGAGACCCCTGTCGAAGAGTAATGGAGGTCCTAATGTCCAAATAACCAAACACGAGAAGAACCACAGTTCAAGGAACTTTTTCCAACGTCACCTTCACAAGAGAGAATTACAATGGAGTGCTCATTATAAAAAGGGTGAAATGAGGCTCCAAAGGTGACAGCGCTGGCGCTTTACCAATGAATAACTTCTCAATAAATTAAATTGAATATTAAGATAAGATAAGAAAACCTTTATTTGGATCACAATGGAGAAATTCTCAGTATATAACCATGCATTTAAACTTTAGACCACATTTTTGGCGAGCAAGTAGCTAGCAACGACTAGCAAGCACTGCTAATTTTCGAAAATACATCATCTGGCCAGGATGGCCCACTTTTCATTCAAAAACTCTCTATGTAATTTTTGATCAGAAAATTATATTAGCTTGCATTTTCAAATTTCTCAACTTGTTTGAGAGAAAATACTGTAATAAATACTACCACTGTCAAAACACCCCTTTACAGTTAACTATATAGCCCCCCCCCGGGGAGGCCCCCAAAAGACACTTCTTTTACTCCCAATCTCTTTCCATCGCTCTATCTCTCTCTTTCTCTCTCTCTCGCTCTCTCTCTCTCTCGCTCACACACACACACACACACACACACACACACACACACACACACACACACACATATCTGGACATTTAACTGATGCTCTTTTGAACCTATGACGATATCACGATGAACTTCTCTCTGGCTCACTTCTGAGAGTAGGCGAAATGAGCAGGTTGCATGCAGTTTCTCTCATGCCGTATTTGCGATTTCAACTTGTACCGTGCTACACCGGGGATAGGGGGTGCTATGCCTCAGTCAGAAATCTGTCTAGCCCCCGTTCATCTCCCCCAGCAGTTTTTCTTTCATACTTTCTTTCTTTGTGTTCCCTACAATTCCTGTTCCCATGTTTATGCTGTAGCTGTAACCGGCGGGTACCGTACTGTATTCAAAACATATTTTTTTAATTTGTACAACTGAGCCATTTTTAATGGCACAATAAACTAGTTAATCAATGATCATTTTCACCGGCCTGATGTGAGTCCAAAGTTTCAGGATTTTTATTTGTGCATGTTAAGCTTGGTGAAAACCTTGATAGAAGACACAATTAACTGATGATTTCAAACAATTCTTGTGGCTCACTGACCTAAAGGTTTATTTGAGGGGTGGGTGTGCAAAAGAGTGGCATTATCCACTCTTATCAATTAAAACACTGTCCTCTTTTGCATTTTCAGTTTTCAAGTTCCCTGTCAAGACTGAGTTGGATCAGTCTCTGTTTGCGCATAATCAGACATCTTATGTTTTGTTGTTTTTTTCCCAATTTAAAACACTTCCCAGGAGTAATAACACATCTGTGACTCATCATGGTCAAAGTATCCCAAGGATAAAAATATATATAGGACATTTTACACACCCTTTAAATCTTGCTGAAATTAGCCGGAGGCCGTGTCTCATGGAAGTGCACGACTGTACAAATCACTTTATACTGCTTAGCCTTCACTGAGTGTAAAAAAACAAATTACAGTAAGTGAGTTGCTTGAATACTCTTGTCAATTTGTGGGCGGCTGTGGGAGCATGTGGACAAAACGCCAAACATGAAATACCACGCCCCTCCATCACTGTCGACAGTCATCAAGCAAGTATGTGGTCAGTGCAGCTCTTCGTACCGGTTGGCTTTGGTGTAGTGTTTCACACAGTGTCGTTTCGCTGTCCTGGCTTGTAAGTGGCTCATAAGCAAGTCTTGTGCAGAGTCACGGGCCTTTTGTGAGCTCACAAAATGCTGCCCCTCTGTGGACACAAGTGAGTTGCAGGAAAGTACGGCTTTAGTTACACTGCTGCGGTCCGAACCTCTGCATACAGTATGTTCTCCCAGATTAAAAACAGCCTCGCTGACTAGTGTGTGTGTGTGTGTGTGGGGGGGGGGGGGGATACCTCCTATACTCAGTGAGACAAGGTAAACTGAGGACATCCATTCTTAGTCAGTAAATATAATATTGTGTACTGCATGCAGGTATATAGAGTCATATGTACAGTACAATGTAATAGTGTCGCGTTTATCTTGTAGGCTGTAGGCAATGGCTTGATGTAAAAATTCGTCTCAAGTTGGATGGTGAAGATCTTCGTAAACCTGATGCTTTTCTTGCCATGACATGCTCGTACAACCGAGGTACAAGTGTGTGTTTGTCTGCTTGGATTAGAACAGGTGCGGTGTAGCCTGTTCCTGTTTATCTTGAACCTTTGTCAGAGAAGCAGAAAGGTTTGTCTTATGTGATTGTGTGTTGGGGGGGAGGGAGCTTTAACAAAAGAAAATACCCTTTGTTACTGTCATGCTTAGGGAAATGCTAAAAACGAGACAAGAATCAACTCGTTTGTGCTTATTTTAAATCACAAGTGGTACTACATCAAAATATGTATTCATTGAAAAGTCGGCAAGTCTGTCAGAAGCGGGAAAGTCCAGTTCAAAGATAAACAATTCATTCATTGCCAGTGGCGTGTTTATGCATAACGAACATATTGACTTTAAATTCACTTTCTAAGTAGCTGTATGCGGGCTCTATTATTACCTATTATTACCATCAAAAGTCTTGCGAAATAATGTATTTTGTCATTTTCAATTGAACTTTTCCTATCAAATATTTGATATTAGCCTTTACTTTCAATGGATGAACTGGTGCAAAGAATGCTATCGTTTGTTTTAAGGTTTTGAGACATATACCTAAAGAACAAAAAACAATGGCACAGCCAAGAGCAAACCACGTTTCAAATGACTTCTTTTAAATAGAATGGGGAATGCCTTTGATTGTGCTCCGTCTTTTGCAATTGGATTTCCTATTGGTGTTATTGCATGAGAAAATGTAAAAAGTGCAAGGATGGTTTTTAATGCAAGATTGTGTTTTCCAAAGCAAGTCATCATTTGGAATATAGAAGCAAGGATTTTTAACAAACCGTTGGAAATGTCGCTTTCTGTGGCGTCTTCATTTGAACTGGTTTTCTTAAGAACAAAACTGACACATGGCAGACGATTAGGAGCTGTCCACACCCCTGCCGACTTCAAGGTTAAAAGCAAACATAGATGATTATGTAGTTTATCCACAATGGAGCAAGGGGGCCTGAAGGTCAAGGGTGACGTATGGCTGCTCAGGTTTGATTTCCTATTCGCTTTGACAACTCTCTTTAACATTCAGGCTTGATTCAAGTAAGCGCTTGTGCTTATAAGACCCTTTTCCATTCTACGTCATCCAAAGCTGCACACGCATCACTGGTGCAAAAAAAATGGAGACACACGTGTTGATGCAAAGATTTTTTGTGCGTCTGTATGGGTCGACAAATCAGAGTCGAAAGGGGTTACACTTTTTGTCAATTCCAAGAAAAAACAGGCCAATTCAAAAACTTTGGCAAGCTCTTAAATATAGACTGAACCCAGGACATAATCGCAATACATATCTGGTAAATTATCATGGCCATTTGGTTTCATTTAACTTTTATGTCTTGAAATGTTGAATAAGTCGTCACAAATTGTGCAATAATGGCAAGGCGTTTGCTTCTAGTGATATCTAGCAATTAGTGGCTAACTAGCACACTAGCTTCATGTAACTTCAGCTTTTAAATCACGTGTCAAACTCAAGGCCCAGGGGCCAGATCCGGCCCGACACATCATGTTTGTCAACTTGCATGACCCTTACTAAAATCTGTACCATAATGTCAAACTGTCATGTGTAATAAATAACGGTAAGATTCTGCAATCATTGTGTTATGTCGTTTACACTCACTTGGACAGTAAAAAAAATGAATGATTATAGTTGACTAGTAATCCATTAATTTGGTGGTCATAATGGCCCTCCAAGAGAGGTTGTAACTCCAAAGTGGCCCGCGGCAAAAATAAGTTTGACACCCCTGTTTTGAATCGTTAGCATTATTGTTTGTTATCTTTACCTTTGCCGTTTTCCTATCCTAGAAGACCTTAGCAACTTAAAAGTTACCCAACAGTGCGGTTCCACCGAGATCGCAGTCACAACAATTTAGCACAATTCTCAGTTCTATTTTATGTGATGTAAGTAGCAACAAAACAAAGTAGCAGACTCGCTGGCTACCTTACGCCCCTGCCATGTGAGTAGAAGTAGCTCTGAGTTTGTAGTACTCCTTTCCGTTGACGACGGCCTAAGCAGGGCTGCAGTTTTCTCTCTTGTGGAAACCCAAGGCTTCTCCACTCAATAAAGAGGAACATCGGGCCACTTTGGAAGGTCTTCGAAGTCCCACTCTGTAATCTTATTAGGATTGGAAATTTGCTTTTCCTCTGGCAATGTTTGTATTATAAATGTTTTTTTTTTTTCGTTCAATTACAGTTTGTTGGCTTGTGTGTAAATGTTATAAACGTATCCCGCCTTACTTTCTGCACCAGCAGTGTGTGCACATCCTGATGACGTCATCGTGGTTTACAAGCTGGGAATATTGCGCTACATAATTTGGGTTTTCTGTTTTCGTTGATCAATCTTGACAAACGTATGCTAAAGTAGAATGAAAATGTTGCTGAACCTCTGAGATATTCACTGGTGGTAGAGTATAAGGAATATTTAGGTTCAGATGCAAATCCAATTACAACAGCACAACTATGTCTTTACTACACTATGCTTCTGATCCACTGCCATATGGTGTCAAGCGCTATGGTATTAACGCAAAAGAAAAAAAAACAGGAGGAGGAGAGATGGGCTTCGATCACCCAACCAGATTACATAAGCCCTCATATTTCTACTTGCACACCAAGCTGCTCAATACTAGCTCCACTGTCTTATTTGTCAAATACCCTGTGTTCAAAAGCTCATATTTGCCGGTTTCCTCCAAGCGGACACGTGAGCTACCTCTCTCGCAGTTGCATTTGAATGTGAAAAGCTTCTTATACAGTACGTGTGTGATTTAGTGTGGCTCAGTCATTAGCATTCACATTGGGGGTGGGGGGTGTTGCAGAGCTGCTCAGAGAGTGAGCATGTGGTATTAGTTGGGCGGAGCAGTGTGGAAAGGGTCACGCAGTAGACAGGCCGGAGGATCCGGACAGGCTTGTCCACTGCATTGGGAGGTTAGTTCCATCTAGGGGGGAGGCTCGAAGGCATGTGAATTAACACTCTAAGGGGCGAAACACTGAATGTCTCTCATGAACATGCAGCCCTGGTCAGGCCACTGCAAGGGATGAAGGAAGAGACTCTTCTGATTGGTCAGAGAACCGATCAGTGTTCATGCTTAAATGGCAATTTACACAGCCACAAAATGCCCCACATTATATGCAAGTCAACAGTCAACAAACTTACCGTCCTGGTTAACAACAACAGGAGAGCCATTTGAGTTTTTTTCCATATTTGTGCTGATAAAGTCTCCTGCAAATGCCATTGAGCTCTGTCCGCAGGTGGCATTTGTGTACCGACATGTGAACTATTGCGACCAAACATCAAACTGCTTTTAGCTAAATGCAACTTTGTCTCATAAAGAAAAATTGCATTTAGCATTCTTTCCACTCCTGGCTTGATTATCTTGAGGTTAGGTAGAGTAAAGTCACGTTTCCCGATCTGGCTAGCATTTCCACCACAAGCGGTTGGTAATGGCTGTGTCAATCGCATCCAACTGCTTTTGCAATCAAACAAAGACAAATAACAATGTGCAGGCCTGCTTGCAGCTGCAATCTGTAATCAAGAAAAGCTATTTCCGTTGTAATAGTATTTACAAAATGGCGCGTTTTGTGATATTGCTCTGGGTGGAAATGACAATTGTCTGTCAGCCAATTAATGGGCCGTGGCGTGTCAAACACCACACTACCAATATGGTACCACTCTAGTGAGTGCCCCAGTGGAAGGGTGCCAACAAGTACTACGGTTTGGATGTAACACAAAGAATTGCACACTGAGCCAAACTCGAGCCAACCACCTGACGGAAAGAGGCTTTCTCGCCATCCTTTTGGTCACCGAGCCGGTTGTGAAACCAGAGCACGGACCTTCTCCCCTGGCACACAAAACACTTCAATTAGTTAATGTTGGTGTGTTTTGTCAGCTTGAACCTGTGTTTATGCTTGGACATGCACTTTGGTCCTCTCCACAACTGCTAGAGGCATGGATGAGGGGAGGGGAGGCTAATTTGGAGGAAAAAAAAAGGGCGGGGGTGAAGGGGCTGTATTGTAGGACGGCAGTGAAAATAGGACTATCAGTTCCACTCAGATAACCCGTAGCTGTCATTGGACCTCAAGCCAAGCCGCGACCCCGGGGCTTGAACTCTGTGGTCATGTGACCAGGCAGTAAAGTGACCAGGGGTGTTACTCGGCTCCGGCTGTGGTCAGAAAGGAGCAGGCTGTCGAGGAAAGAGGTTGCTGGGGGAGAGAACAGAGGGGAAGGGGGGGAAAAAAAAAAGCTATGAAGCAATTCTTCAGCAGACTCCATGTTTGAATGGGTTCCAGGCAACCTGGGAGAAGCATGAAATGGATACATGGGAAGGTAAGTGTGGCTATTTTTGAAGGATGTTCATTCTTGCAGAAAGGCCAACATTTAATTCAACCTATTTCTGTGTGAATGACAAATATTTATCAAAGTAGGGAGTCCATTTTGGGTGACCAGCACGGTTTTGTTGCCGGCAAAGTTCCAGTGAACGTGTTGCTTAATTGGCAACAAAGCGTGATCGTTTCCATTTAGATGCAAATAGATCACCTTGGCGTTTTTGAATATTGATACATCAAATCTCGTTAGTCAATTTGGGAACAGATTTTTTGAGGTATTTTCGCCCAAATAAAGAGGTCGAGAGAGATTTTAGCTTTTCAGCACTCTTATCCATGAAATGTCTTCAAGTGGTTTGTGTGATTGTGAGTTAGTGGTTATTAGATGTGCTTGTGAATTTAACAGTCTGTCGGGGTTTTTTTTTTTTGACATGTAGATGCAGGATTGCACAGTCAGCATTTTTTTGTGGGATGTCGCTGTACTTGTTTAATATTAGGCTCGGGCTTCCTCCTGCTTCTTGCCTCATTTCAGGAGTTTCACAGTCAACAATTTTGATGGTGTGTGTTTTCCAGTAAGGCAGCCTTGCGTAGAACCACGTTGACAATTTTCTTTGAGACCTTGTTTATTTTTTTGATTCAGTTCCTATTTGAGTTGAATTGAGCAGATTGTTGCAAAGACATTGATAAAATACTGAGTCGAATTTTTACCAGACTTCCTTGAAAGAGATACGAGTCACCCTTGCACCCCATTGATATATCACAAGAAATATGGAATGTTAGAAGACATAATCCAAATTGAGAATTAAAAAAAAAAAAAAAATCATGCTTTTCTGGTTTTTCGTTTCACTTACTGTCATTTCAGATATGGATTGTCAGCAAAACGAAACTAGCACACAAATCAAGTCCTCCTTTTTTTTAAAATATATATTTATTGTCCTTCAAACTTCTGACGTAGCATGTGGAGGAACCATTCTACTGTATTCGTCCCCTCCCCCATGTTAATCCTTCAGCCAGCAGCCATGTCGGTTGTGCTTCGGGCTAAGACAGGGTTAATGCTACACTTCAACACATTGCATCACCTTTAAATCTTTGAGTTAGTCCTTGTTAGTTTGTGAAGTTGCCCATTCCCACGTTGAAGTAGAAAAGCGAAATCAAATTAAAGGTGAGCGAGAAAGTGATTGTGGGAGCGTTGTTTATGCGATGCAGATACAGGCGACAGGAGTAGTGAGAAGATCAATAGTAAGGGTGGGGGAGGTCAGGGACTCTGTAATACTCAAATATAAATAGCCGATGACAGAAGCTGCTCATTCACACTACTTACTCATTTTCCTTATTTCGCTGAAACAAATCCATCATTCAGGCCGCTGCCTTGTCAAACCAAACCATCAAGTCAATCATGTTGCAGACCTTTGTCTTTCAAAGGTGTGTTATTTCAACTGGACTGAGCCCATCCCCCACACATTCAAGCGCGCGTGCATGCACTCGCACACACACACACACACACACACACACACACACACACACACTGATTAATTTCCAAGATGCCATGTCACTTCATTCTCCCACAATATGCAACACATTTTGGAGTTAATCTTTTTTTTGTGTGCGTTGAGGTCGATCAAAGGTCGCACCTATGACTGTGAAAATCGAGATGCCACCTTCATCGTTGATGTAGTTTTTAATCACTTAGACTGTAAGACTCATCTCAACGCTCATGTCTGTATGTGTTGGATAACTCAACCCAAAATTAGATAGGACTGTCTGAATGGTATGATAGAGTCACAAATGCAAAAATGAAGGCATTAAGTCCAAATTGCAGTCGTTTTTGCTTGGTTTTTTTTCTTATGTCAACAACATTTAGGCAACCGTTTTGCCCCAAAACTTACAAAGGAGTACTTTAAAAATATACTTACTACTAAGCAAGCTGCATTACGTTGATTTAGGAGCACAACATCTTTGTTTTGCATGATCAAGTTTGCAGATGTGCATTTTGGTTAGTTGTTGGGATATGTTGAAATACTGTACATGTCAGTATTGCGTTGATCAGCAGTGTTTTTATATCGCTCGCTGTTTAACAAAATTTTAATATTGTAATATTTCTGAAAAGTTTGAGGACAGAAACAAATTGGTCGGCAAGATGTGATTGTATGGATCCTCAGTCAATTTAGATTATTCACAATTTAGGGCAAGAAAATACAGAAAACTAATACAGCTAACCCAAACAAAAAAAAAAAAAAACCCCAACAACACATTTAAAGGGGGGTGGAAAAATAAAAAAATACAAAGAAAGCTTGGCTGATTCCCTACATTGTTTTACGAAGTAGCGTTGCATGTGCATTTACATATTGTTAATATGGAGCACCTGCTTGGTGTTGTATTACTTCATGCTAATCATTTAGCCTTTAAGCCTGGGTGTATATTGTCGAAACGGCTGTGTCAACAGGTCACGATTGTTTCTTTGGAAGTGCCCAATCCACAACTGCATGCACATAACTTAAAAGATTAACATCACAGTGTGGCTTGCCAGGAATTCGGGATCTTAGTCCCAGAGGGTCTTCAGATGCCTTTCACCTCCGCGAATGTGTTTGATGTGTGTCATGTACATACCAGTCATAGTCAAAAAGCTTTTTACACCCCCCGCGCCCTCTGTCATAAGACATGAGTAAAGGAGAAGAACAGACGTGATATCTGGAAAAATAGGAAGCAAGTAGGCTCGGAAGGAGGGGGCGTGGCCCAAGCGGAAAAGTACAGCAGATTCCTCCAACCCCCGCTGCCTGTCTCAGCTGAGCGCGATTGTGATGGAAAGCACGAAACAAAACCTGAAGAGAGAAACCCTTTAGCAGCGGGCCTTGTTGCTCTGTCAGCCCCTCAAAAGGCTGCTTTACACTATGCCCCTGCCTTTGTGTGCTCATGGTGTGGACAATAGAGAGATTTGGCCACCATACTTGTGTGTTCTCAGCAGGATGAAGCTCGCAGGCACTCGGGGCTCCCGCAGACTTCTTTGCCGGCTCTTTCGCGTGTGGGAGCAAAAAGATGCATCAGCAATATTTCTTTTCTTCTCTTTTTTGTGGTCTGATAGCTATGAGAGGTTTAACATTTCTTAAATGCACCATTCCTGAACTCTCGAAATGAAAACTGCCCTGTTGGTCAATATGACAAGTGATCGACGTCTCATTCTGTCATCAGTGACCACAAGCTGAAATGTTGTCAGCAGTGGGGGTTGATGGGGGGAAGGGTGCTGTTGTTTTTGTTTTTGACATAACCTTAAAATGCTCAACTTCCGTTTCCTGTTGTATGTTAAAAGTTTGGAATGAAACCCAGGCTGACCCCTGGGAAACAATGCAGCCTTTAATGGGTGTTGAGGGTGGTCTCTCTCTCTCTCTCTCTCTCTCTCTCTCTCTCTCTCTCTCTCTCTCTCTCTCTCTCTCTCTCTCTCTCATACATACAGTGGAACCTCAAGTTATAAATGACCCTTTTTATGAACTGTTCTATTTATGCACAACATTTTGATAGGAAATCTGCCTCCAGTTATGCACACATTATGCGAACCGTCTACGCATGGATGAATGGACGCGCTATTTAACCATCATTGGCTCTCTGCATAACTCACTGCGACAGCTGTGGGGTTTTTTTCTTCAAATCTAAATTCAAACAACGGCTGCCTAGATTTTGATTAATGTGGCATAAAAGACAAGTTTCCTTGGAATCTTGTTTTTGCTGAAAACATTTTTTAAAAGATGAAAGAAAAAAAATCATTTGAATGGAATTATTTTGGTACGACACTTTTTCAACGAAGTTGTTGTCCTTCTCCCCTCCTCACCTAAAGTTAAAGTACTAGAAGCTCTTCTGTTTGTTTAATGTGTTACTTCCTCATAATTAAGTACACAGTATTTTCTATATATATATATACATATTAGTCTACGCGATCAGAGTTATCGGGGTCTATCATGTTTGAAATGAATGATATTTGATCAGAAAATGGAGCAATATACTGTATTTAAACGATTTGTAGTTTTACACTCCACGCGGCTCCCCCCTTACCATAATGCATTGGTGGTGGTGGTGGGGGGGGGGGGGATTTCCCCCACAAAAATTCATATAAACATTAAATCTAACGTGTAATGTTTACATGTTTACAACATCTCCTCTCTACCAGTCATTCAGGTGGTCGGAGGTTTTACTCACACTATTGCTATCTTGGTTCAACAGCTGTAAACAACTCCCCACCACTTACTTACCAGCTACGCCAAGTAGCCTTGGAAGCTGGCTGTGTTGTACAAGTCCTGGCATCCACAGACCGCAATGATAATTTGGTCCGTTGTTGTTTGTCCAGTGTCTACTTTTTTTCTGGTGTGTATGTGACATAGTAAGCAACAGTGGAACAATTTCTGTGTTTGTTCAAACAACACGCCTGCCTGCTGGTATTACAGTGAAACTCCTCTAGAACGAAACCTACATGGGCGAAAATACCCCCTTATGTGAAAAAATCTTCATGCATTAACACAATTCCCATTCTCCTGCCCCCCATACGACGAAAACCCCCCTGTTGCGTTATACGAAATCATTTTCTCTGCTCCAGCCTCGCAAAGACATTCACTACAACGAAGTTTTATCCAACAGCGACCTCTACCGGTTCGTTCGGAAACGGCAACAGCAAACACCACACTGGTTTACATAGTGAACAATGTTTATTTCGGTCACAGCTGCGAGTTTCCTGGACTCAACAAACTCATAGCTGCTCTGCCATTGCCAAGAGGGACCTAACTGGAGCGCTTCTCTCTCATTAGCGCTCCAGTTAGCGTAATGTTTTTAGCCTTCGAGAGCTAACTAGGCCGTCGAAGACTATGAAGCGTCCCGCGGCTCGACGGACATTCAAATAAACGATCGTTTCCTCGAATGCTTTACTTGTTATCATGCTAAAAACAGCCACGGGACGCTTCGTAGTCCTAGACGGCCTAGTTAGCTCTCGAAGGCTAAAAACATTACGCTAATTAGCGCTCCAGTTAGCGTAACGTTTTTAGCCTTCGAAAGCTAACTGTGGCCATTTAGAACTACGAGGTGTGGTTGGTTTAAAAGTTCATTGCATGAACATCAGCTGAGCAACGCTGTCTTGGGTTAGGGTTAGGTAGAGACAGTGAGATGGTGGAAAGAAAAGCCACCGGGTCCAGAAGTATTTGTTATTGTTAGATTCAGACGAGCGTGGACGTTATAATGCTAAAATGGCTACAAAAGGACCTTTGGATGTCAAGCAGCTAAGACAAGAAGAGCTCTGATGCTGGAAGAGAGGTTAAAAGTGATCAAAATGAAAGACGGAGCAAGCAAAATAAATGACATGATCCAAGAAATTGATGTAAGTGAAAGTGAATGCTGATTGTAAATTTCGCAATTTCTTTACCTTTTTTTCTTTCTACACTGACAATATGAAGTGTCAAATAAGTGTATGCTCATACTTATGCACTATTGGAATAAAAATAGAGTACACATACGTTTGTGTGCGTGTACACATATGTTTGTGTGGGTGGGTGTGTGTGTGCTTACATCTGAGACCAAATTTGCTACAGTGAAAAACCCCCTGTTGTGAAAAATTTCTTGCCGCAAACACGATTTCGTTGTAGAGGAGTTTCACTGTAAATGTGATTGGCTGAATGGGCATGGCCGGAGGTTCATATAAGTTACGCTGAGTATTGAAAGCTATTTTTGAATTCAATTAAATGAAATAAATAACACACATACTCTCGCTGTTTTTTGTTTTTTTTTCAACATACCGGTAGTTAAAATGGTTTTCAGACTTTTTACCAGTCAGAAGAAACACTACAACACTTTGCTTGGTGATTGGATGGTCAAGGGTGCCGAAGCGGCAGTTCCACCTCCCAGCAAATGTCTTCTACTCCCACATCACGAGACAAAACTAAAAATAGTACATTCACTTTCGAGCTCACATACACCACCGGTCCCCAACCTTTTTTGCCCCACAACTCGGTTTAATGTCAGACAATATTTTCAAGGACCAGACTTTGATGAATACAAAACAATAATATGATATGACCTGCATGAAAACTGTGGTATCATGACACGAGGAACATCCGATCTGGCCGCAACACTCTCTGGTCGCTATGGTAATGTTTAAACCTGCCTTCAAAATAAGATACACCATAAATACAAAGTGCATGAAAAATACGACTCATCATCCAGAGATGAAAGTCCCTACGGATTTTCCCGGAATTCTGGGTTTTTCAAATTTTTATGAAAATTTCTCCGGAGAATTGAGGAAAATTTGCATAATCCGGATATTAGTTGACAACATTGAACGAAGACGCGTTTGATTTCGTTGTATTGCTTTCACGAGCGTAGCCATATTGAGGCAC
>NW_017842057.1:1589263-1595247 GCF_001891065.2 Hippocampus comes | reverse complement strand
TTTATTTATTTATTTTTTCCGGAATTTTCAGAAAAGTCCACTTTCATCTCTGATCATCGCCGCAAATTATGCAGAGTGGGCTTGGTGCGTGGGAATCTTCCGTTGAGATAAATCCGTATTTTAAGTAGGACTCCTGACACTGTCTATTAAATGCAGCCTTCTTTTTCTTGAAAGTCATAGGCTCCTCTTCTGTCTCCTGGCTGGGTTTTTTTCCCCTTCCCAAAGAAACTTTCCAAGAGTGTTTGTTTTTTTTACTCATTTTGCTAGCTCATGGGTTTCATTTTAGTGGTAACCTATCACGTGACCGAGAAGCGCATCTTGACATCAAGAGTGATATACTGTAGATGGATGTAACAGAAAATCCTGTAATTTTTCTAAATAAAACATCTTTCAGATTCAGAAATAAATGAAACTGAATTCATGTAAGTTGTTTATTCTTTCTATGCGGCCTGGTACCAAATGACCCACGGTACCGGTCCGCAGCCCGGGGCTTGGGGACCATTAACAAATACAATGGTTGCACAGAACGAACTCAGAGGGATGAATGGACATGAGGCTTTGATGATAGTTTTGAGTAGTTGGTTTTGCAGTTGAGTAAACATACAAAGTGTGTACAAATGTTCTGGCATCTGTTATTGGACTAATGTATTTACGTCGCAGTCAGAACTTCCACGTCTCGACAACGTGCATGGAGCGCTATTTTGACCTCAATAGGCCTGCACCAATTGTTGGTTTGTTAAACATATGCGCCAATTCAATAAATAAAATACATTCTGCAGATAATATTTCCTGAGGGCAAAAATGATTTTCAGACTTTTATTTGGCAACCTCATCAATCATTCGCATTCCCGTCTTCCGCTGTGGAGGGATGTTGGGATATTGTTCGGTTTCCATCAATGTTGCCAATGAGGGTTACACTGTGCGAAAAAAGCACAGCATAGATCCGTCCAACATTCGTATATTGAAAAGTAAATAGAGGTAATTTCGCTGAGGAAAATTTTGTGCGTAACTCGAATTGTATGTAAATAACAATCTCATTGAAGGAAGTGCTACATTTACAGTATTGACATTCGTATTGCAAAATGACAAGACATTGATTGCATCGTACCCTCTTACACTGAATTGTACCATATCGAATTGTGATCCCACTGAATCGAACAGAATGGAATAATTTCACTTGAAAATGCTCCAACCTTTAATCGTATCGCACCCCCTATCTCGAGATACGTATTGAATCATCTTGTTAAAAATGGTTTTAGATGAGCGCATAATTCCCATGAAAACCTCTTTTCTTTTATCAGTGAACATCGTTTTTTATTGAAGAGTGAAAATAGTTCTCAGACATTATGGTGTAACAAACAGCCCTTTTTTTTTGTTAACCATCGAGTTTTAACTCCGCTATGATTAACTTCATTTCACTCAAAAGCCGTTTTCCCACCAACATTGTTAACTGAAGTTAACTACCAAAATGCTTATAACTGCCTTTAAAATGTCAGCAATGTATGCTACATACTTTTGGAAGTACATTTTTTTTTTCACGGAATCGTCATTCCTGTTGGTTGCCATTTTTTTTTTATCAATACTGTAAGAACGAAGGAAACTATTTCCCTTTGGTGAATGCAGGTGGCCCACACAAACTCATCATATCTGTAAACCTATTTATTTATTTATTTATTTTTGGAATAATTCAATTAAAAAAATCAAACCTTTCTGAATTGTGTACTGCTATTGTTTACTTGTCACACTACACCTTTTATTCATTTTCGTATTTTTCATGTGTTTTAGCTTGGTCGTTATAAGTTGTCATACCACATTGCTCCGAAACTTGAAGGAAGTAAAGCCCTTCAGTAGATGTCATGAATATTTAACTGTCATCTGCTGAGAAAGAAAAGGAGGAGTCGTAGGACATGACACGCTGAGATCAAGTGTGGAAAGGTGTGAATCAGCCTGATTATATGGTGGCCATGCACTTGAAAGACAGGGTGATAAATTTGGCAAATCAGCTTGAGTGAAGACCACCAGAGCTCTTGTGTTTTTTTTTCCCTCAGTGAAGGAAGTTGGGAATTTCACAAAGAGAAGTTAGTGAAATAGATGGTTTTCATGTGTGTTCTGAATGAACACATGGGCTGACAAATGGCAGACTGGCAAAGGGGAGGATGCATCGCCTCATTTATGTGACTCCTCGTAGCTTCACCCAGCAGAGCTTTGCACCATAAGTTACCCTGAGATAAAAATCATTTTCATAAATTTTACCTCCATTGCCAACTCCATCTTAATTTTGTTTGTCACAAATTCCCCCTAACGTGGTTGTTTGAGAGGCCCCAAAACAATTGTTGTAATTGACCAGTGCTTACAGGCTTATGAATTGTGTATATGCTATCTATAGACATTAGCTGAGGTCAATTTTCAGATGGAACACGCTTGGAAGGATCATATTTCCTCAGTTTCCTGTCCACGCTATAGAGACCCAGCCAAATCCCCGGTAGGCAAGCAAACTCTTAAGGGAACAAATTCACCTATCAGTCTCATATTTTAAATGGCAAGTGCATGTTTCAACTAGGCCAGATGTTCTTATAGTGGGCTGACACAATGACTTCCATTACATGCACAAATTAATCAGGTAACTGATATAGTTCACTCTATTCGTTATTTTCACACTTCTCTTTGAAGTTCCAGTTGACATGAACTGGGTATAATTAGGTCTTTGCCCAAACTGTGTGTGTCTCTGTTATGCCAACATGCTCCCCTCAGCTCATTTCGTGGTGTTGGTTCAACGAGAAGGAATGGCTTGTTGATTGTTGCTGACAAGTCTTGTGTAACGGAGTACAAATGCTTAGGTGCGCTACTAAAGTCACTGGTCTGGATCCGCACCAGTTGTAAGTCAGCAGCTTGGGCAGGACAGCCAACCCCGTGAAGGGCGACCACCGTGACCGCTTGGGAGATTCACGGGAAGACTTTTTCGTTCGCGCTTCTACCTCACGGTGAACTTGGCATCAAAATTTAGCACCAACTTTTTAAAATTGAAATGTTTTCGTGAGAACCGGAATTTTTCGTCCCGGTTCCACTCAATTTTCAGTTATTGATGTCCAATCCTAATAAGTATATTAAAGAAAAATTCAAACTCTGTGTTTGTTAATGCTGTAAATGCTAAAGATATTTTACGAGATACTACATATTGTAAAAACTTAAAAAAATTCCACTGATTCATTTCATATTGACATGATATCGTTAAAAGTATTAGAGACGCAACCATTCACAAACAAACACCATTTCCAATTAAGGTAGAATGTATAAAATGAAATTAAAACAGAATGAAATGATTTACAAATCTCTTTAAACTTATATCCAATTGAATACACTCCAAAGAAAATGTATTGTTCAAGCTTATAAACATTGTTTTGCTTGCTTTATTTGTTTATTTTGCAACTATTCTCTCATTTTGTATTTGATGCCTGCAAAACAGTTCCAAAAAGTTGGAACGGGGCAATAAATCGCTGGGAAACATTTTATATGTACAATTGCATTTGGGGATTTCATCAACTATGGTCCATATTATCATTAAAACATTCAGAGAATCTTGAGAAATGTATGTACGTAAGCAACAATGCCAAAAAACGACGGGTGCCTCTGATTTTCGATCACTCAGGTGGCACCACATTAAAAACAGGCATCAATTATTATGGTCTGATGAGTCCCCTTTTTCAATTGTTTTTGGAAATAATGTATGTCTTGTCCTGTCAGAAAAAGGACCATCTGGATTGTTTTTAGCATAAAGGTCAAGAGCCAGCATCTATGATAGTATGTGGGTGTTTTTTGTGCCCATGGCATGGGTCACTTATGCATCTGTGTAGGCATCATTAATTGTTGAAAAGACATATTGGTCAGTGATAATTTTACAGTTTAGCCCCAGCGAGTCCCAGAGACTCGCTGATCAGAAAAGTATGAGTCCCATTATGCATTTGGAGAGTCCCAAATTTCGAATTCTGAAATGGTCTACTTATTCAATTGCATATGATAATAACACAAACAACAACAATATGCATTGATGATAGGTTTATTTCTTATCAACAAATGCTGCAAAAATTTAATTAATTCAGGTATACAAGATTTGCTGAGAAATAGGTTCTTATTTCATCCCACGGTTCAGTCTTTGAGTTCATAAATTCTCCTCTCTTTACTCTGCTTCCAATTATGCAAGACTTTCTCAAAGTCAACTTATAATCGCAAAAAAACTATCCAACTTTAGCTGATTCATCTGTGATATCTCTGCAATAAACTTTCGCAATACTTGTTCGCAACACTTGTTCGCAACACTTGTTTTAACGTTACACAACTTGGCAACCAACCATCTGCTTTCCGTGAGGTTGAAGGCCGATCTCGCCAATCTCGTCTCGCGAGAACGGAAATCTCGTCACGCGAGATTACTTAACGCGAGATCAAAACAACAATAGCGGCGATTGTCGAACTGCGACACTGCGTTGCTGGAAAAAAAGATGTCCCGTAGTTTTTTTGTTGTTGTTTTCACTGAGACATTTCCTTGCGTCCCAAAAACGCACATTATTTGGAACTGTGCATCCCACGGGAAAATTATGCGTCTAGGACACGTGACGCAGAGGTAACGAGGTGACTGATTGGTACGTACTGCCATCAAAGCAACTAAGACATTGCCAAGCCACACTCTGAACACATTATAACAGTGTGGCATGATAGGCAAAGAATGCAAGTACACACTGGCCTGCCAGCAGTCCAGACATACTGTATGTAAATCATTGTATTCTATTTTTATTTACGCCTTACACAATGTCCCAGCTTCACTGGAACTAGGGTTCATACATCCGTATCCGGTCTTTTCAAGCTGGCATTTTCCCTTTCAAAATAAGTCAAGTCAAGTCAGCTTCATTGTCAAATATGCTCTATGTTCAACATACAGCACAGATGAAATTTCTTTCCTCTCAACCAACAGCTAAAAACAGCTAATGTCATTCCTATCTCTGAAAATGGAGTAAGACATGGATTTATGAAGCACAGACCAAGATCCCTACTTCCAGAATTCTAAAAAACAATTAGAGAAAAAATATTTGCTCCTAGATTTGAGAGATTTTATAAAGAGGCAGTCAGAAGTGAAAATGAATATGGCCCAAGAAAAAAATTAACCAAATGACACTAATGAATGACTTTTTCAAGCAGTTTGTGAAAGAGCTAGGTATCTATTAGTATTGATGATAATTAATTCCCTTCTTGAATTTTTATCGAGATCTTTCACGCTTGATTGTAGTATACTCAGGAAAAAAATCGTAATGACATGGTATGAGCGGGTTGGCACACAAATGGGTAGAACATTACTTAGATGACCAACCAATTTAAAGTCCAAGTTATGAAAGATCATCTACATCACGGGTGTCAAACCCTAGACCCAGGGGCCAGATCTGGCCCGCCACATCATTTTATGAGGCCCGCAAAAGCAAATCAAACGTCAACATTTATGATGCTTATGAAAATCGAAACCAAAATTTCAAATTCTCATGTGTAATAAATAAAAGAGATAAGCATATTCTTGTTGCCAAATCCCTCACGACAGTAACTTAAACTTCAGTTGAATAAACCATTATTCTTGGCTGATTTACATGGTTTCACAGTCATAACAGACCTCCAAGGGAAACGGGAACCTCAATATGGCCCGGGACAAGAAATGAGTTTGACACCCCTGACCTATAGGGGTTTTCAAGGGTCTGTATTAGGCCTTTATTCATTCATATTGTACTACATCTATCTGCAGTGTCACTAATCTACTAAAATATGTTTTGTTTGCTTAACATACAACTCTCTACTGCATGAGCAAGAACGGGAGCAGCTTCTGTATACATTTAAAGTTGAACCAAGTACAGTACATTAAAAATGGTTTGATATTTTGATATCGATAAATAAAGATACCACCAAATAAAACTGTCTTTTTTGCCACCAAACAAATTATATATATATATATA
>NW_017842057.1:1573917-1585751 GCF_001891065.2 Hippocampus comes | reverse complement strand
CCCCCCCCCGCGCGCCGCCATTGGCTGCGGCGCTTCGGGGAGGCGGTCCTCTTTTGCCCGGATGGCTCCGCAGCTGCCCGTCAATCACAGCGCAAATCCGGAGGGGAGATTGGGAGGAGGGTTCGGTCGGCTTAAAAGATTGATTTCTCCCGTGTTTACACTTTGAAAAAGGGGGCCTGTAAATCATGACCATTAGTCAATACGCAACTACATGGAAATTATGTTTTAGTGAGAAACATGATCATTAAATTGCCTTCGAAGCATTCTAATTAAATTGCCTTCGCAATACATCATGTCGCTCTCTTGCTTTGGACCTTTTTTTTCATACAAACCGTAATACCGATTTTCATGGTTTTAACGCTCCCGCATTTTTTAGGACGAAGGAGTATTTTTGTCCTCATCATTAACCTATTCATCAGAATCATCATTATCCATGAAAATAAGAAAACAATCATGTATCGATTGCATCTTGATACAACTTCAAAATCAAAATATTGAATATGAATCATATAACATATTGTAAAAACCAATATTAATAAAAATATGAACAAATAATTATAATCATTAATTACATGTTAAGAGTACAATACATCAAATATAAATATAAAAAATGTTAACTCGTATATATATACAGTAAAATATATTTTTTAATATATATATATATATATAAAACCAAAAAAAACCCATCACTAACATCTAAAATGCTCTCATACATTTCTTGAAGTGATCATAAATGCCAAGGCTTGCCGGAACCTCCATAGAGACAACGTAAGAAATATTGTTAAAAAATCGTCGATATCCTGAACAAAATTCATAATGTACACTTGATTGCTTGCTTTTACTTGTTGAAATGTGTGTCAGTTTATGTAAAATTAAAACATTTACAACATTACAAATTACAGAAAAGCGCTTCTGTATCCAATGCACAAAACCAAAACATGCATTATTTCTCACTTTAAACACACAAAATTTTGAATGTGGTAAATTTTTAAACTGCACAAATAACTTTTTCTGTCTCTGTTGGATTCGTGAAATGACTGACCGATTGACAATTAATCGAATACCAATTTAAATAATCTTGTTTGATAATTTATTAGTCATTTCGACTTGATACAAAACTGCTTTCTACTTGCTACCGTTCAATGCCTGTAAACATGCAGAATTTTTAAGTGAGATATTCTCAATTTGAACATCAAGCAAAATGACAAAAAAATAGAGACTTCAATGCAATCTGGTGGTGTAACTTTGCCAAATTCTCCAAAAGAATGTCCATTTGATTGTAGCCTCCAAGCGTTATTCAACAGTTAATTTGTTCTGAAGAATTCCGAACTGAAAGCTAAAGGTTTTCAAGAACCGGTTGCCAGCCAATCGCAGGGTACAAAGAGACGAACAAACATCTGTGCTCACACTCACACCTAGAGACAATTTAGAGTGTTCAATCAGCCTGCCATGCATGTTTTTGGAATATGGGAGGAAACCGGAGTACCCGGAGAAAACCCACGCAGGCCCGGGGAGAACATGCAAACTCCACACAGGGAGGCAGGAGCTGGAAATGAACCCGGTACCTCTGCACTGTGAGGTCGATGTGCTAACCACTGGACCACCGGGCCACCCTATCTATATATTATAATATAATAATATAATATATATTATATATTGTATATTGCAAATTTCCCCAGTGTGGGACAAATAAAGTCATCTTATCTTATCTTATCTTACCCTTTATCACAATAACAATCGATGTCCACCTTTGTAACTTTCTCAAAGGGCAGCTTGGTCTTCATTGTTTTGATATCAAGATTTTTTTTGGGAGGGGTAAACAGAAGCCAAAGAGCGAATTTCTCTAACTTGGGTGTCGCTTCTTCTGACAGTCATTTTAACCTCGACTGTATGGTGTTAATCACCAACATAGATACATTCTAATCCCAGGCCGGCTTCACTGTGTGCTGCCCCATTGTCTCATTTAGTGAGGCTGTCCCAGTACCACTCTACAGGCAGCTAATTTAAACCACACACCTTTTAAAATGCTAATCAGTCTCTGGGCTCTGGGTTAGAAGCCCTCAATTCCCCATTCAAGGGACTTTATACCATGTGACCCCCCTATACAGAAAGACCCCAGTCGGCCTCTTTCTAATTAGCTTTAATACATGAACTCTGCAGCTTTTTATTCAAAACCCACCCACCGCTGTCTTGTCTCAGAAAGGCTTTGCCTGCTATTTATTCACGTGCTACTAGAGTGCAACCTTTTAAAACTCTATGCAATCCTGTTCGTTTGAGTATTTGAGATGATTGTGGATGATTACTGGCGTAACAGAGCACAGTGGTGTTTGACCAGCTGAACTATTGACTACGGCCACTATCAGGTTTCCTCTACTAGTGGTAAAAAGCATGAAGTGCATGACAGTGATGGGATCCCTGCTCCGATTGGAGTGGTGAGGGGATTGATACTGTTTGAGCTGTTGAGACCTCTGATACCACAAGATCAGTTCCCAAATTTATGTCATGATACTTTTCTACTCATCTACTTGTCATTTTATGCACTGTATTTGCAGTATCGTACCATAAAGGACACCTGCATAAGTATTGATTAGCAGAACACACAAGGAGCAGAGCGGCCTCTCTGTCCAGCAATGAAAGTCCAAAATCTATAAATGGCTTCAAAAATCTGTGGCTGTCGGCCACAGGTCAATGTATAAGTGGGAAATATGTCTTACTTTGTGGAGCCACTCAAGAGCCCTGTTCACACGGCACACATTTGGTCCGACGCTGCACCGAAATATTTTGTTGCGATATATTTTACACCGGAGCAAATTTTGCGGAGCGGTCACACGTGCAAAGCCGCTGAGCATGACAGCACCGGCGCAGCGTCGGCGCAGCTCCACTTGCGGTCACACGTGCAGTTTCTGCTGTGGACCAAAACGACAGGAATGCGAAAGTAAAACAGGTTCGGGTCGGGTCGGGCTTCTCTCTCGCGGACTTTTATTTATTTTTCTTTTAATAAATATTATGGCGGACACTATTCTGTCCTTGTTCAGAAGAGATCCACTTGTTGGCAGTCGTGGAATAAAGACGTGTTTACAGTCAATCGTGTGTGCTCCTTATGACTGCCACAATATAGGTTTTTAAAAAATGTACACCAAAAACGATGTGCGGATACTAAACTAAGGAATACTTGTTTTAAAACAAACAATTTGGATAAAACAGAGAATGCGCTGTAATTTAATTGCTATTTAACTGCTAAACAGGAGCGCAGCCGGCCAGACGCCGTTCGCACGTATGTTAATTTCGTTTAGACAATCCTATAGAAATAATTTCAGATATCTTTACCTATTTATTTGATTTTAATTATTCTATTTAATTTAATTATTCTATTTAAAGCCTAGTAAGCCGCAGGATTTCTCTGCGTAATTAAGCAAATGCACATCGAGATTTCTCTTTGTCTGGCCTCTTATTCTGTATTTCAGCGTTATTTCGTTCTGCAAATGCATTGATCATGTTCATAAAAATATGTAGATTATTTTAACCGTAAGAAATCTTGTGTTTTTTTTCTCCCAAAAATACTCACAAATAAAATATGAAATGTCGGGTTTGCTTCGGGCTCGGGCCTGCAAATTGGGCTCGGCCGGGTCGGGCTTTAATACCCTCGGGTCCGGTGGTGTCGGGCTCGATTCTCTTCTTGATCGTGAGCGCTGTCTTCACCGCTTAAATCGCCGACACTTTTACTGGGAACGGGGGTGCACGGCCGGGCTTCGTCTGTGTCGCTGGCCCCCTCGTCACTGTCGACCAGGGTCGGATTCCGTGCATCTGGTAGCGAGCGTAGCGAGGCCACTCCCCCGCAAGCGAGCATTTGCTCTGGAGCAAATTTAACCCAGCTGCATTCACACGTGCACATTTGTTCCGGCGTAGCGTCGCAAACGAGCATTTGCTCTGGAGCAAATTTTTAAACCACCTCCCTGAGGTGGATCAAATTTGGTCCGGTATAAGCTCTTTAGTGGAGCTACGTCGGAGCAAATGTGCACGTGTGAACGCTCGACTGGCGCTGCTTTGGTGCAGCGTCGGGCCAAACGTTGCCGTGTGAACGGGGCTAATGACATCATTGATTGATCACTGGGTTAAGACATCACAGCCGATCAAAAACTGTGCAGAAAATATCAAATATTGGCCCATCCGATCAAGCCTATCACATCAGTATAAAGTCGAGTACCGTATTTTCCACACTAAAAGGCGCACTGGATTATGAGGCGCACCTTCAATGAATGGCCTATTTTGTAATTTTTTTCATATATTGGACGCACCGCATTAAAAGACGTAATCTACAATGCGTCCACTAGATGGAGCTACGCTCAAGGAAATGCCAACAGGACACTACACTACACTACACCCTAATTTATATAGCGACGATCAGATGTCAGTAAAACTTATTTAATAAAGCAGCGACACAGTTCACTTAACCAACAGCAAGTAATAACACTGACTCGTTAACATTGAACTCTCTTGCTGCGGCTCTGTTTCCGTGTTCAACTGCGAAACCTTAAGTTTGAACTCTGCGTTGTAAGCATGTCTCTAGCAAGGAGCCATTTTGGGGTTGACCTATTACCGTAATGACCATACACAAGGTGTATCGGATTTTAAGGCGCACTGTGAGCTTTTAAGAAAATGGAATGCTTTTAGGTGCGCCTTTTGGTGCGGAAAATACGGTACTAGTCTCATTGGTGGTATGTGGGTACCCACTAGTGGTAATAATTACTGAATTAAATGTGCAAACTGTGCATAATGATGCAGTGGCTTCAACATTTTTGTAAACCATGAACTGTCACCCTACCATGGTAGAGAGGTTTCTGTGTTCCAAAGATTCTTGTAACTAATTTGTCTAGGGCTTTATGCCCCAGGTAGGGTCACCCATGACAAACAGGTCCGAGGTGAAGGACCCAGTGAAAGAGAGTGTAGCCTCCCTCTGCCTTCGGATGGGGAGGAGGGGGTGGGGGGTCCTCAGGGTTCACGCTCCACATTCACCTTGTCACCAATGATCAGTTGAAATGGAGAGTGGTATGGTAAAAATTTCCCTTTTTTGCCGTTCTGGCGAATGGCCAATTCGTTAGTCAGAATACCATATTTTCCGCAAAAAAGAAAAGACGCACTGGATTATGAGGCGCACCTTCAATGAATGGCTATTTTGTAATTTTTTTTCATATATTAGACAACTCGCACGAAAAGGCGCAATCTACAATGCGTCCACTAGATGGTGCTATGCTCCTTCCATTCAACTCGAGAGGCGTTCATGACTGCCTCTGAAAAATATAGATTAATTATTACTGTACTTAAATGAAACTACAAACATTGAAAATAATGCATCAAAACAGAAAATCAAGCGAGGAAATCACAAAATAAATTCTATATCCCCCCTACAGAATTTATTTTGTGATTTCCTCGCTTGATTTTCTTCGTGGTTTCATTGAAGTAAGAATTAATTTACGTTTTTCGTAGGCGGCGATGAACGCCTCTCGAGTGGAACGGAAGAAAGCACGGAGACGGACAAAGACGTACAGTACCTGTACTTGCTGAGACTGTGAAAACCATTAATAAAATCTGCGTTTAAAAAAATAATAAAACCACAACCACAGCTCTCATTTTTTCAACAAACTCAGGTGTGTCTTTGTCCGTCTCCTTCCCTTCTTTTTTTTCGGTTAACTCTAGAGGCGTTCATGACCGCCTCCGAAAAACCCATTGGCATTTCCTTTATCGTAGCTCCAAGAGTACAATCAGATAAGATAAAATAAGAAAACCTTTAATAGTCTCACAATGGAGAAATTCCCACTTCACAGCAGCAAAGCTATGAGAGGAAGAAGTAGAAGAACAAAATCAATAGGAGCTTCTGGAAAGGCAGTCACTCTCGCGGCGCCATGTTGAAGTCAAAATAACACAACAAGATGTCAGTGTAGTTATTTATTCCTTTGTTGTATATTCACAAATGATGAAATCACAATATAAATTCTGTAGGGGGTGGGGGGAATAGAATTAATTTTGTTATATCCTCACTTGCTTTTCAGTTTTGATGTATTATTTTCAATTTTTGTAGTTTCATTGAAGTAATCATTAGTTTACGTTTTTCGGTGGCGGTCTTGAACGCCTCTCAAGTCGAACGGAAGAAAGCACGGAGACAGACAAAGACGTACCTGTATTTGTTGAGACTGTTTTAAAAAATTAACACCACAGCTCTCCTTTTTTAGGAACTGCAACACATACTTATTTAATAAAGCAGCTACACAGTTCACTGAACCAACAACAAGTTATAACATTGGAAGCATGTCTCCAGGGAGGAGCCATCTTGGAGTCGACGTATTACCGTAATGACCATACAAAAGACACACCGGATTTTAAGGCGCTCGGTGAGCTTTTAAGAAAATGGAAGACTTTTTGGTTCGCCCAATAGTGCGAAAAATACGGTAGCTCCGGCAAAACCCGTGTAAAAAGCCATGGCTACAATGTACAAATATCTGTGGGCAAATAATCCCACACTTTTCTTCGCGGCCAGTTATGCAAATGATTGGTTACAGTATTAATGTCACATTGCTTGCCGAATAAAATGAAGACAAAATTAACACAGAAAAACACAAAAAAAGTGTGTGTCAATCCGGCGCCAGGTTAGCAAGTTGGCCCCTTTGCTGCTGGGACCTTGAAGAGAAGAACACAGTGCACACCGATTGACATCTTTCTAGGAGTAGATGCTCTGTGGCAAACTGCAGTTGTCGGTGTCAATGTAGTAATAATATCATTATTAATATTATAAACTGTAGAATATATCATAAAATTGCATGTGGCAAATATAAGTGTTTATAATTTACTCGTATATAGATATTATATTGCACCATGAAGTATGTCTGTAATAATAAGACCATAAATGTAAATATACACCTCATTCAACTAAGGCAGTGATTCTCAAACTTTACTTGAAAACTGGTGTTTTTCAAACACCACCATCATAAAAATACATATTGTGCCTAGGTTTTCATAAAATTGAGGCAGATGTTTTCTTCCTAATATTGACTTTTGAAACATTTACAGTGTGCTCAAATACAAGAAAATCAAATTATAATAATGATTACATTTAAATGTATTGAAAAAAATGTTGAATAAAATTCATACTCATACTTAAAAGCTGACTCTTCTTAAATGTTGAAGACATTTGTGAGTTTTTTTTTCCCTAAATACATTATTTTAGAAACAAATGTTGAAAAAAATAAAATGACTGGTAAAAATGTAGTTCTGAGTTGCTGAGATTGATCATTAAACTCTTTTTCACCCTCCCAGTTATTCAGATTTTTTTGGGGGCTGGGCTGAAACGCAGACAGGCTCACAACCAAAGAACAGCTTTCTTACTGGTGACAATTTGGCCCATTTCTACCATTACGGCGTACAGTTAGCAATCAAGCTACACTCTACAACAGAGGTGAGCAAACTACGGCCCGCGGGCGGGATCCGACCCATTGGTCTTTTTAATCCGGCCCGCCGAAGGTTGGTACAGTACACAATTAAGTTTCGATAAATGATTGCATTAATTTCATTTGGACTTGTAATGACAGGCATTTCAACGCCAGGTGGCGCAGTTATTTGAAGTCGCAGAGCACAGGGAGGGAGGGGGCGATGATATGGAAGCCCGCAGTAGTGCTAACTCAAGTAACTCCCGCTCGATACAACGGAATAAGTGTGTCCGCGCTGCTATTTTCTATCATTAGATCCAAAATGGTGACATGCAAGTGACTCTTTATTGCAGTGAGTTTTACTGGAATTGGGAACATTTTTACATCCTGTAGATCATGGTATTCAAACGAAGACGAACAGTAATGGCCGCGGAAGAGAAAGTGAAGTATATTTGATTAAACGAAGCGGGTTACAAAGTACGAAACATTCAGGAGACATCCTTCATTCAGGAGAGTCTGAAAGACTCAAATCTACAAGACTTTGAAAAACAAGGAAGCAATTCTTGCTCAGTCCGATTCTGGCTGTTTCCATGCTCAGAGTGAATTGCTTGCAACTCGACGGACAGTCGAGTAAATAAACGTTTCCTGGAATGGTTTGACTGTTATCGTGCTAAAAACTTTCCGCAAATTGGACCGCTAATAAGAGAGCAATCGAGTTCCATCGCACTATGGGCATCGAAGACTTTGAACCCAGCCACGAAACGTGGCTGGGTTCAAAAGTTCGTTGCACGACATCAGCTGAGCAAAAGCTGTCTTGTGTGGTGATCGAGGGGAGGTCAAGTTCGAGACAGTGAGTGAGTGGAAAGAAAGTCACCAGGTATTTTACTCGTCTCATTTTGTAACAAATAGTCCTAACTTTGTTATATTTTGTCATATACCTGTACTGTATGCTGCAGTTTTTGGGCAATATATTGTTGCACTTTATTGCTTGTGTTGTCACACATGTATGTTGTTAACATACTTGGACGTTCATACAGGACATACTGTATACCATAGTTGTTTCTCTGTTCTCATTAAAAAGAAAGTATGTTAATAATTTAATGCTTTTGTTCTGTTGATGTTTGGTATGGACTGTCAACATATACAGTTTTTTATATGTAACTTATCTTGTGCTGACCCGGCCCACCAGTCAAATTTAGAATCAATGTGGCCCCCGAGCCAAAAAGTGTGCCCACCCCTGCTCTACAACCTAAAAAATATCTTTCCTGAAGTTTGTATCGTTTAGGTTTCATTTTCTCTGCCATGTGCCATGTGCAGCGACTCGCGGCAGACGTAACAAGACAGCGGCAAAGCATAAATGTGCTAACTGCAGATTTGTATTCTGTTTAACCACAATGGCTAAGATGTTTCATGACTCAGCGCCAAACCTGGGTCCTAACTGTTGTTTGTGCAAATGCAACAAACAGCAGTTCAGATGACCCACCCTTTTTGGAGTCCTTGAAAGGTGTGCTGGAGAGACTCCCCCGTTCTGCTGAGGGACTTGCTCACGTCGGCACTGACAGTGAAACCCGCAAGGGCATAATTGGGGGTAACGGCCCACATCAGAACGTGAATGGTGTTCTGTTATTGGACTTCAGTGCTCGTCACGCACTGTCCATAACGAACACCATTTTCTGAAATAAGGGTGTCCATGTGTGCACTTGGCAGGAGGAGACCCTTGGCCGCAGTTCGATGATTGACTTTGTGGTTGTGTCATCCGAGCTGCAGCCGCACGTCTTGGACACTTGAGTGAAGAGAGGGGTGGCCAACTGCCACCTCCAGCAGAGCTTCACCCACATCCTGAGGATGGCAGGGGACACTGAGTCCGAGTGGACCATGTTCCGCACCTCTATTGTTGAGGCGGCCGATTGGATTTGTGACCGTAAGGTGGTCGGTGTCTGTGGCGGTGGCAGACCCCGAACCCGCTGGTGGACACTGGCAGTAAGGGATGCAGTCAAGCTGAAAAAAAGAGTCCTATTGGGCCTTTTTGGCCTGTCAGACTCGGGAAGCAGATGACAGATACTGACTGGCCAAGAGGAACGCAACACCCTAGAACTATTTTAAAGTGGAAAGGTCAATAACATTTTACATGAAATACTTTACTGGGCAAAGTTCAATTCACCATTTTCACTCCATAGAAACAAATTTGGCTTAATCCTTCTTTGCACTCAGCCAATTATTGAGGCATGCCAGTCTGTTCTCATTGTCGGGGGACAAAGAAGCACGTTTCTTTTCAATGATGGGGCCTGAGACTGAGGACAACCTCTCACAGGGCACCATGGTTTCAGGAGTTGACCAGTACTTGCGTGCAACGGGTGCCAGCCTGGCATGTGCTCCTTCTCTCTGTAACTATCAATGTAGTGGACAACCCTCCAATTTATTTTGGGTTCTGCATTATCGCAGTCCAAACAATGTGATATGGACTCCTCTTCTTCTTCTGATGTAGCAGACGATCCGGGCAAGATGGATAGCTACCTGTATTTTGGGCGCTATCCTACTCTTATCACACTGGGCGGTTGTTGTGTCACCAGCCCACGCACTGAAGTCCACACCTCTCTCCTCTCATCTTTGGGCAGCCACTTCAGATCTTTGAACCTGGGGTCAAGGGCAGAAGTGATCTTAAGACGCGTGAGGTTGGTGCTGTTCTTCCTCTGAGTTAGGTCTGTGGTAAAGACCTTCTTGAACCATAAAACATAGATTGGATCATTGTAACTGAAGGCTCGATAACTTTGAACAAGTTACAGTCGGCTGGCAACACTACTGGACTTGAGACAAAGTGGTCCCCTCCCAGCACGTCTGTCACATATCTGAAAAGTAAAAGATGGCTGTGTGAATTTTGAAAGAGGGAGAGGAAAAAGAGAAATAGTGCGCGCACACACAAAGCACAGTCAAACAACTTACCTGCAGTGCAGTGTTGTTTTTGGCAGCCATTTTAGTTTTAGTCTTGTATTTTAAGCAAAAATATTAGTTTTAGTCCCATTTTAGTCATTCCCGTTCGTGATAGTTTAAGTCTAGTTTTAGTTGATGAAAACGCAAAAAGGTTTCAGTCTCGTTTTAGTAAAAAATAAACATACAAGGTTTCCTTCCTCCCAATAACAAGGACTTTCTGATCTACTAAAGATTATGCATTACACACAGATAAAGTGGTAACAGTGGAATCAATGTTCATTCTTCCAAAATAAGTCAAGAACCAAAACATTTTCTTTGGTAATTGTTGTGGCTTTATTTCTGTGAATCAAGATGCTCAAGTTCAATGAACATATACATGCCCAAAATATGAGCAATGAATGAGGAACACTGAAAAGTATGAAACAAACACGACTCTTGAAGCAAAATAAAGAGACTAAATAAAAGCACCAATATTTTAACAACATAGACTAGAAGGGACTCCTTTTTTTAGTGCAGTTATGGTGTAAAGTTTACTTCATCCTCAGAATCTACGGTGTGGATGATTTTCTACTCCGATTCTATCACTGCAGCTCAGAATAACATAAGGGACATAAGAGAAATAATTCACACATTTCATCCCATCATCCAACTAAACAGCAGAAAATACTTCATAACCTACTATTCATGTTCTTGTTTGCTATGGTGATGGATAGATTGACAGATGAGGTCAGACAGGAGTCGCCCTGGACTATGATGTTTGCAGATGACATTGTAATCTGTAGTGAGAGTAGGCAGCAGCTACAAGAAAACCTAGAAAGGTGGAGGTTTGCACTAGAGAGAAGAGGCATGAAGGTCAGTCGTAGTAAGACAGAGTACATGTGCATAAATGAAAGGGAGACCAGTGGAACGGTGAGGTTACAGGGAGCAGAGGTGGCGAAGGTACAGGAATTTAAGTACAGTACCTAGGATCAACAGTGCAGAGCAGCGGAGACTGTGGAAGAGAAGTGAAGAATAGAGTGCCGGCAGGATGGAACAGCTGGAGACAAGTGTCAGGAGTGATTTGTTATAGAAGGGTGTCAGCTAAGGTGAAGGGAAAAGTTTACAGAGCAGTTGTGAGACCAGCCATGATGTACGGTCTCGAGACACTAGCAATTGGCAAAAGACAGGAGGCAGAGTTAGAGGTGGCTGAGTTAAAGATGCTGAGATTCTCCTTAGGAGTGACAAGGATGGACAGGATCAGAAATGAGGTCATCAGAGGGACAACTCAGACAGGAAAGTTTGGAGAAAAAGTGAGAGAGGCCAGACTGAGATGGTTTGGACATGTACAGAGGAGGGACAGTGGATACATACTCAACTCAACTGTATATAGAGCACTTTCAAACAGCCATTGCTGCATACAAAGTGCTGTACATGGAGCAAATTAACATATACAACAAACAGTAAAGCAAATCGGTAATAAAAACAGTAGAAAGCACCGAACAGCAAAAC
>NW_017842057.1:1541515-1571021 GCF_001891065.2 Hippocampus comes | reverse complement strand
GAACGTGGGGGATAGTCCCCAAACAATTTTCGTCTCTTTATAAACACACCTGCTAAACCCCAGTGGAACGAATAAAAGACGCCGTCAACAAGACAGTTGTCGTAAAAAATATATTTGGCCAAAAAGGGAAAAACACAGATTGGCAGAAAATCGTGTCCCTCCGACGTCGAGTGTCGTCTCGGCTAACTTAGCTTAGCTGTTGTCGTGTGTGACGTCATTTGCGTCGGCGCTGATTGGTTGAAATCAAAAGACGCGCTTGCGTACATGTTCGCGTTGAAACACGCGCAGCAGAGAGCAGCGGACTATCTACTGCTGAGGCTCGCTTAGCTTGAGTGGAGTCGCCACAACAGTAATACCCTCACCTCGCATTCTCATGGCCTCGCCATATCTTGGAGATTTCGAAATTTTGGCCCGAACGGAAGCCACAAAGGGTACACGTGTGCACACAAAAGGAAGATTAATCATTGAATGTCGAGTATTTGAATAGCGTTTTGTGTAAACTAATTCATGCTTGATCGGCCAAGTACGCGCGCACACACACACATTTATTTATTTATTTTTTTCCCGGAATTTTCAGAAAAGTCCACTTTCATCTCTGTATTTGGCAGACAGAATACATGCATAATAAGAAGAGATGTCATGCATTTACGTTTCACAGACCACACGTTGATAATTTCGTCCAGTCTCGTCAACAAAAACTCACATTCGTCACGTCATATTTTAGTCATCAGAGAGCCACGTTGTCATTATCTCGTTAACGTTATGAAAAAAAGGGGCGTTAACTAAATAATTTTGTCGTCATCGTTGACGAAAGCAACACTGCTGCAGTGTTTAAGTAGCTTTTGCAATTTGCTCAGCTCTTGTTTAGTCAGCATGGCAATCTTACTCTTCTGCTGCCGGTGGAATTCCATCTTGTTACAATGTCCTGCGGCAGCTGTTCTTGTTTACGTCCGTGTACAACTTGCCGCTCCTTTAATTCTTAGATGTTTGATGGAGTATGCTTGAAGTGGCCGACAATCTTGCGACATTTGGCCAAAATCATCATAGCATTGCGTAACATTTTTTTTTTTTTCCATGTTGCTGTGACTTTTGGCTTGTTCCAGCAGGGGTCGCCACATGAAGTCATTCACACTTGGCACCAACAATTACTGGGTATTGGGGCACTAGCCAAGAATTTAGCCCATTCATGTCTGCATGAACGGCAGCATTATGGACCACAACACAGATACCCCTTTCCCACTGAAATTAGTGGGTAGTAGTGATCCGTGGCGACACGCAACCAATTGGCATATTGATCCCATTGACCAACAGAAGGCGATTCTTTCTTTTATCATGCTTTTTACCGTCCTCAAAATGGTCGAAAAGCAGTGGAAGATCAACTCTTTGCTACTACTGAGACAACAGCTTAAGGGGCGATCTCCTAGCTTTGTTGTGGGGGCATGCTATATACGAGGCCGATGGCGCGCAATGTTATGACGCATCACGTACCGCCCTATGTCATCACATAATTACCAGGAAGTCCCGTGTTAGGCTTTCAAACTGCAAGCGGAGGCGATCGGAGGCGATCACAACCCGCCTCCGATGGCATGCTGGTGGACATGGATCGACACGGATCGACACTGGCATGTGAGCCTTTCCCACTGCCCAAAAAAGCGTGTTTACCCGTGGTTTTGCGGCAGTGGGAAAGGGGTATTAGAAGTGCCTCTAGGTTTTGTAAGTACGCTTCTTAATTACTGATAATGCATCAAATATCATGATAATACACCTCTGTTAGAGTGTCTTACTTTGCTTTAAACATTTGGTGTGGTCCTTTCCGCTTCACCAAACCACTGTGTGAAAAAATGGTCCACACAAAAAAGACATTCTCGAAACAGGCAGTCTACATTTCATTATCGGCTGTGTAACCAACCACATGTAGACCCAAAGGAGGGTAAAGGTCACTTCTGTGGGGAGAACAGTTTGCTGCATTACACAAGAGTCTAACATTCATCAGATGTGCAGGTTAATCTGCCGGCCCGGCAGGTAGCATTAACCTGTTGGACAGTTGTTTCTGCCCTGCTGTGTCTATCCCTCTCCTCCTCTCTGTCTGTGGCGCTTGAGCTTGAGGAAAGCACATATACTGACATCCTTGCATCAGCTATAGCAACATGAGCTTTCATTTTTGGCTGTGTTTGGGTTAAACAAAATTGTGTGTGGGTTGTGTGCGTGTGTGCGTGTGTGTGTGTGTGTGTGTGTGCGTGTGTGTGTGTGTGTGTGTTGGTGGGGGCAATTTACACAACACTCAGATTTAGAAACATGCACCGTCCGAATTGTGTTTCACAATTACACACTTGTGTTCTTTGTTTAGTTGTCAGTGTTTGAAAACGGTTAAAAATCCAACTTGCAATAATGTTTTGTGATGTTGTTTGCTTGAAGACTTAGTGTGTAAAAAAGCTGAACACCAAAATTATGTATCACATATCCAAAAAGTGAAGAGACCTCATTGGATGAGGTCACAGATTCTTCCCAGAATTCAAGTCTTCAATCTACCAGAGGTTATTTCTGTCTGAAAGCCATATTGATCCAGAGACTATCCAATAAATACAATATGGCCAAGTTGGTCAAATCTCAAAGGTCAAATCACCACACATTCCTTTTCACCTCTTCAGCTGTTCAAATTTACAACTAATCTTTATTTATAATCATTAGGGCAACCTTCAACAGAATTTCTTCACCATTAATAACATTATAAATTCATACATTTATTAAATATTTAACACAGTTGTGTAATCAAGAGCAACATAAAATAAGTATATAAATACATATTCTTAATTTGTATTTACTTTTCATTTGACCTGGCATCTTAAAAAAAATAAATAAATCGTGCAAAAGCTGCTAATGGTTGTCTTCACAACTGACTGGCTACAAGTTTGGAGTGGATCCTGCCTCTGTTTACAAGCGTTTTTAAGTAATAACCTGGCACCTTCCTAGCGACTGTCTGACTGAGTTAAAAAAAAAAAAAACAGATGGCAATAATTGCCAACTGGCGTGACTGGGAAGCTCCTCCCACCAGCACTTCCAGAGGCGATTGTAAAACAAGAGCGCAACAAAAGAGCGTAATGTGAGTGTATTCTACTCAAGGAAGGTGGAGAGACCATGAAGAAGGGTTTTTGTCGCAGAAAGAATGAAGAGCATCTCCAGTTCCTGGTTCGCCCGCTCAGGCGGACTGTTGGACTGTGGATGGCGACCGGATGAAAGACTTGTAGATGCCCACATTGCCCTGAAAAACATCCTTCATACATTAGAGCTGAACTGGGACTCTCTGTTAGATACAGGCCTTGAGCAAAAAGTAGTTTAATCAAGTACTGTATACTAGAAGTAAAGTTTTTAAAGTTCAGAGCGGTATGCTTAAGTATACATGGCTTGTACTGAAAAGTATACATTGCATCGACCATCACGTAAATTTACTGAATATAAAAACTGATTTATTGCCATACCTGTGGTTATTATTTAACAATGTCAAAGAGGATGACACAAGATACAGAAAAAATATAGTTGTTTCAATAATGGGCAGCACCAAATAGATATCGCAAAGAGATACAATATGTTTCATATGGAATTGTTAACTTTTATCTGATTTTGACCCAACACAAAATAATTTTAAATTTAATTAATCAATTGGGGTCGGGTGCATAATGGATGGCAGCCAAAGGCAGTCCGATTACTGACGGAAGAAGGTAACTGTAGGGACATGGAATGTTACCTCTCTGGTAGGGAAGGAGCCCAAGCGCAGAGAAGTTCTGATTAGCTATAGCCAGACTCTATCCACACACAGTTGTGGCTCAGGTACCGTTTTCTCGAGAGGGCTTGGACTCTCTTCCACTCTGGAGTTGCAGAAAGGTAAGGAACAGGTGTGAGAGTAAGTGCTGGAAATGCGTGATTGAGAGGAACACCGGGGGAGGAGGGAGACATTGAGTTTGGACGGACCATGTTCCGCGCCTCCATAGTTTAGGCGGCTGATCGGAGCTGTGGCCGTAAAGTGGTTGGGGCTTGTCGTGGCAGCAATCCCCGTGCCCGCTGGTGGACACGGCGGTAAGGGTTGACATCAACCTGATGAAGGAGTCCCATTGGGCCTTTTTGGCTGATGGTACTCGGAAGGTAGTGGGCGGGTATGGGCTGGCCAAGCGGAATGACGCTTTGGTGATCGGAGAGGCAAAAACCCGAGCATGGGAGGACTTCGGTGAGGCCATTGAAAATGAATTCTGGATGGCTTTGAAGAAAATCTGGCCCACTACCAATGTCTCAGGAGGCGGAAACCGTGATCCATTGACAATGTGTGTTCAAGTGATGGGGCACGACTGACCTAGATATGAGACATTGTGAGATCGTGTGGGGAATACTTTCAAGGCCTCCTCAGTTCCAACAACACGCCTTCCTTTGAGGAAGTAGAATCAGGGGACTCTGAGGTAAGCTCTATTATCACTGGGGCCGAAGCCACCAAGGTGGTTTAAAAGCTCGTCAGCGGCAAAGCCCTGGGGTGGCTGAGATCAGTGCCTCTGACTGGCAGACAGAAGAAGAGTGTGTTCCAACTATAGAGAAGAGGGATCATACTCCTCAGCTTCCTTGGTCATGTCCGTTCAGGGTTGCTGGAGAGAAGAGTCTATCGAAAGGTCGAATCTCAGATTCAGGAGAACCAGTGTGGTTTTCGTTCCGGCCATAGAAAAATTAACCAGCTCCACAGTACACCCTCCGCAAGGGTCCGTTTGGAGTTCACCCAATGGATGTGTTTTGTGGACTTGGACAAGGCGTTCGACTATGTACCCAGGGGGGTATATTGTGGGGGGTGTTCCGGGAGTATAGGCTCTCAGATGCTGGTATGGGCTGTTCGATCCCTGTACAACCAATGTCCGAGTTGAGTCCACATTGCCGGCAGTAAATTGGATTCTTTTCCAGTGAGGGTTGGACTCTGCCAAGGCTGCCCTTTGTCACAGATTCTTTTTATAACCTTTATGAACAGAATTTCTAAGCGCAGTCAAAGCCTTGATAGTGTCCAGTTTGGTGGCCTCAGTATTACATCTATGTTTTTATGCACCCAGAGTGCCCGGAGTAATGCAACTCAGTATCAGTCTGTTGTGGTGAAGAGGGAGCTGAACCAGAAAGCGGAGCTCTCAATTTACCAGTCGGTCTACATTCCTACACTCACCTATGGTCACGAGCTGTGGGTCCTGACAAAATGAATAAGGTTCTGGATACAAGTGGCTGAAACAAGTTTCCTCCTTAGGTCATGGGTTAAGGCCTCCTCAGTTTCACAGATTCTTTTGGTGCAGTTTTTTTAATGCTTTTAAACAGTGAATTGTGTTCTGCATCCGGATTGGCTAAGGGACTGACCAACGTGAACAGTCTCCGCACCTCGTCTCTGTACAGCTTGCCAAATTTACCTTTGCAAATGTTTGGTCTTTGGTTTCATTGTATCAATGGAGGATGCTGGTTTGTCAAGGAGGGGAAGCTCAATTTCGGCCTACATCATAAAATGTGTCCGTTTATTTATATGTGAATTCTACTCTGCATTCCTTTTCAAAAAAATGAAAAGGATGCCTTCACCATAAGATCGGTGATTGGCTCATTTCACTGTCAATCAAAAAGAGATTCAGCCTCAGAGAGATCATCCAATCATCATGAAGAAAAGCTTCCCTTGCAGTTTTAGAGCATTCGCCTCTACACTGTATCCATTGTTCAGTATTGTATAACTGTAAAAAATAAAGCTGACTATCAAGTACCACGTACAACTTTATTGTCAAATGTGCTGTATGTTTCATTGATACAATGAAACCAAAGACCAAAATGTGAAACATACAGCACATTTGAAATTTTGTCCCCCTCACATTTTTTTGCTTTTTTTTAATAAATCCTACTTCACGGATTTGACTTATCACTGGTTCTTTTTGGAACGGAACCCCTGCGATAAACGACGTCATTACTGTATATATATATATATATATATATATATATATATAGAGAGAGAGAGAGAGAGAGAGAGAGAGAGAGAGAGAGAGAGAGAGAGAGAGAGAGAGAGAGAGAGAGAGAGATCGATCCATTCATCCATCCATTTTCCGATCCGCTATCCCAGCCGTCTTCGGGCAGTAGAAGGGGGCCACCCTGAACCGGTTGCCAGCGAATCGCAGGGCACAGAGACAAACAACCATCTACGCTTACACTCACACCGAGGGACAATTTGGAGTGTTCAATCCGCCTGCCATGCATGTTTTTGGAATGTGGGAGGAAACCGGAGTACCCGGAGAAAACCCACACAGGCCCGGGGAGAACATGCAAACTCCACATAGGAAGGCCAGAGCCGGATCGAACCTACGACCTCTGCACTGTGAGGTCAACACGCTAACCACTGGATCACCGGGCCGCATATATAGATATATGGATAGATATACGGTAGATATACATATATTTATATCAGGCTTCAGTATATTTAAACAGGTTAGTGCCTTTTCTCATGTATGCTTAAGAATACATGGCTTGTACTGATCTGTGTGTGATCTGGTTGGCTCTGTGACGCAACATGAGCATACAGCAGTGTGTGCGTTCCCCTTGGAGGACTGTAATTGAGTGTGATAAGTGAAATAAAAAGATCGCAATGCGGCTCAGCCTAAATCAGTTAGGCTACAATTCAATCAATAATGATGTTTAGGATTATAAACACTTTTCAAGATGCGCTCCTCACGAAAGCTGTTCTTCCTTGTAGAGTTGATTATATGTATTATGGGGCATTAAAGTAGATGTGGCGGGGGGAGATTAAGAAAAGCTTTTTGACAGCTTCCTCACAACTGCTGTTGTTACATTTTCACAGCATCTACCATGATGACTGTTGAAGTTTCTTGAGCAGACTGCAGTCTGATGTTTCTCTTTAATCCTCTCGAAAGTCTCGGCTACACCAAATATCAGCTTCAAAGACGTGTTCTCTTCTTGACAACTTAATGGCTGAATGTTTCACCACTGTACACGTGTACCTTCAAAGTACCGTGAAATAATAAGAGGATAAAGCATTTTTACTTCATGCCACACGACTTAATTTCTGACTTAGCACGAGGTTGTTGTCTGTTCATGTGATAATCAAGGCTGTTGTTTGGAGCATAGAAAGGTGAGACTGTAAACAAATCCTCATCCCAGCTCCTGAATAAAATATGCGCGAGACGTATGTCCTTGTGCCGATTACACCTCCACTTTCACAAAATGAGAGCTGTAGTTTAACATCCCACTAGATTAGCCAGCACCCGGCAAGCACTTAAGCCCCAACCACCCCCGAAATCGCAATTAAAAACTTATGCCCGGAAGGAGGTTTTTGCACCTACATTTTTTTTTCATGGCAAAGATTTGGGGCAACAAAATCCTGCTAGTGAAGAAGGATTATTTTCTTTCTGTATTTCCATTGAACCTCTGCAGATGATCCAGCTGAGCAACGGACTTGCCTTATCTGTGGAGATCGAGCCACAGGCCTACACTATGGCATCATTTCCTGTGAAGGCTGCAAGGGTTTCTTCAAGCGCAGCATTTGCAACAAGCGCGTGTACCGATGCAGCAGGGACAAGAACTGCGAGATGTCACGCAAGCAACGCAACCGCTGCCAGTATTGCCGCCTACTCAAGTGTCTGCAAATGGGGATGAACCGCAAAGGTAAACTATGGGCTGCCAATTGACGGTAACGTTTTAAGACTCAACATCAATTCACTACTGTAATTCAAATAGAGTACAATGCAGAATTGCCTTGTTATGTTTTGTAATCTTTGATGCTGCCTCCTTGGACATAAACATGAAAAAAAAAAACACTTTTCAGACAAGTAATCTGCAGTTTGAATCGAGGCATCTGGGTTCTTTTGTTTGTTGAGGATATTTCAAGAGGACTTCACTTGTCTTGATTCAACCTTTGCAAATTACCATGACCTGGATGACTCATATTAAACACTGGCATTTAGATAACAAGAATACCATGCTCCTCCATGCATACATACATACTCTTCAAAAATAGGTGGAAAACATTATTGATACCCTTTGTCAAAGAAAAAAAATAAGAGGCTACCGAATAACTTGGTGAGTGGAAGTTGCTAAAATGCATGTCAACAATCCACAAAAGCTTCAAAAAAGAAGCTTTGTGGTTTGAAGAGACGCAATTGGAGCTTGTGGACAAGTCGCATTAGCTCAAAAATCGATTTATTTATTTATTTTTATTTTTTTTACAATATATCCTGTGCGCCCCCACGAGATGAGCGAAAGCCCAAATCAGTAAAGCTGTAATTTTATCAACTCATCTGCTGCACTGTGATGATGTTAAACATGATTAACAGCATTCAATATCTACTTCTATCTACTTCAGGGTGTAGCCATTTTCAGCTGTTTTCTGGGTTTGAGCCGCGATTGGTCGTTACTTGAACCCTGAGACACTGTCATGTCATTTACAGTCAACAACAAGTGGCAAAATGACCACCCCCTGAGATGGCTAAAAACAGGTTGCTGATAATTCATATTCCACAAGCACAATATTACTGAGAATGCAGTGTTTATATAACATATTAGTGTAAAAATAAAAACATGAATAAAAATGACTTGACTTCCCCCTATAACAACTCAATGATCTCAAGACTAACAACTCATCCTGGAGCAAAATATGGCTCGCAGTGTTAGAAAGTTTGGCCTCAGATGCAGGGGTCCATCAACAGACTAGATACTCAACAGAAAGCCGAAACTTGCAAGAATAGCTTAGAACAAAACATCTGACCACTTCACAATGGCCTTAAATGAAAGCAGGTAGAAATCTCCCGAAGGAGCCACAACAGGCCACGCCCTTGAAACCTGAGACAGCTGAAGCAGTTTTCCCACAAGGAGTTGATAAGCATATGGTGTCGCCAGGTGTCAAAGTATCATTAAGACTTATAAAAACTCTATTGTTGTTTCACTAACCACGATGGTCTTTAAAGTCACATCAATTACTGTATATCCAAATGTGTACATGCATAGGCCTACAACGTACATAAATACATTGCACGTGTATTTTGATAACTTGTAAAGTACTGTTTAGTTTACTTGTCTCATAAAAAGTGTCATGAGTGTCAGTCGCAGTATTATTATTGTTATTATTATTATTATTATTATTATTATCATTATGACTATTATTGTTGTTCTTGTTCAGGATGTTTTACATGCAGTTACAGTCAGCCACTTACTTGAGTCGTTGTCAGCCATTTCAAGCCATAAAAACTCACTTTAAGACAAATTTTAAATAATTTGGGGCCTATTTATAAATATTCTAAGGTCCTTGGAATATATCAAGACGTGGTTAAATGTTAAATTTACTGTCGCTTTCCAACGTCAGTGTGGGAAGAGTTTAGTCGGTTCTTTACTGCCCCCTTATGGAAACGTTACGTGTTGCACTCCTAGTAACTTGCATTAATTAACGTGAGCATCGCTTGACTCAGGAAATTGATTTGATTGACGTCTATCGATCGAAAACAGGAAAGGCCATAGTTAGAATTGAGAGAAATCTCTAGCTCGTCAACTTTTGTATTCTTCTTTTAGAATCTAGTGTCACCCACTAGATAGAGCTTAAGTATTTATAATCACTGTGGGCAACAATAAAAATGATGTTGAAATTATTTTATTCATATGTACATGTATGTATATTTTTTTAACCACACAGCAATCAGAGAGGATGGCATGCCAGGAGGGAGGAACAAAAGCATTGGGCCGGTTCAGGTAAATCATTTGACACTTTACAATAACTGTTTTTGATGTTCTCTCTGAAACATTGACTGAGCTGTCTCGTACTATAAACAAATATTCAGGCTGAACTGAAGCCAAGATTTCATCGCTTGTATAATGATGAGAGCATAAATCATTGACATAAATAGTGGAGAGCTGTAGCAGCAATAGCGCTGGTGGGAGAATGCTTGTGAAGTATATAACGATAGTAAACCTTGACCTTGTATCGTCACTATATTAGCGCAGTATTTTCTATTCAGCGTGGCTTTGTTTTTAACTTTGGCAAGAGTGAAAATGGTTGGGAACGAAAATGCGAGACATGAGGCTAAGTAACATCAAAACACAATTGAAGAGAAAAGTGGAGATGTGCTCAATTCATTCCAGCTCAATTTATTCAATGCAAGGAAGAAAAACTGACATATTGGCATGCATAAAAAGGCAGAATCATTTATTCTATTCAAAAGAAATGAATTGCTGTTTCAGTATATGGGCTGAAACCAAATTGACCCTGGCCAGAAATGTTGAAAAACACTCATGACATCCTAATTTATTAAACATAGCTTTTTGTCAGTTCTCTCTTTGCACGGGCTTGCAATTTTAATTGTGTATACCCGCACGCACGCACACAAACACACATTCACACAAACACACATTCACACACACTCACACACACACACACACACACACACACACACACACACACACACACACACACACACACACACACACACACACACACACACACACACACACACTTTTGTTTCTTTCTCTCAAGGTCCCTTTCATTGTGTGACAACGTCCTTGCTCCTGAACATTCGAGTGAAAAGCACTGTCTTGGTCGTACATGCAAATTAATGGAATTGAGCTCCTCTGTGCTTTTGGTCAAAAGGACATGCTGTAAATTTCCCCGGGCCCAGAAGTGTCACTGTGCATGTTTCAGATCACGGAGGAGGAGATTGAGCGTATCATGTCAGGCCAGGAATTCAAGGAGGACGCCCCAGAGCACACATGGGGCAACAACGGCGACAGCGACCACAGCTCTCCCAGCAACGGAGCTTCGGAGGGCAACCAGCCTTCACCTGCCTCCACACTGTCATCCAAGTGAGTTGCTTGTCTCATCCGCTGGATTGCGCATCACCGCCACTCGGTCCGCCACTGAGATAATGAGCCGGCCCTGACAGTGTAATACCTCATTCATCTTCCGCAAGACTTGAATTAAAGTATTCATTGCATGAAGAATGCCTTCGTTTGCGGCTCTTCAGGCACGGCAATGACATCAAAAATAAAGAACTCGCTGCACTATCAGCTCTTCTTGTAATGAAGAAGTGCCCATTGTCTATCTTTACTCAACAAGGACGAATCATGTCTAGGCCCTCGCGTGATGATATTTATTTTATATCAACGGCTTTATCTCCTCAGCTTTGCAGCTGATAGCTAATCGGAGAAATAGTCGCGTTTGTCTTATCAACTACAATCTGAGATAAAGTGTCCCAGAATAACAAAATGCCGATGTGGACTATGCCATGGCATGCAGGTACAAGACCCATGTAAATTTTGCTGTTCAAAGTAAAGGATCCCACTTGTGTTTAGAGCAGTGGTTCTTAACCTGGGTTCGATCGAACCCTCGGGGTTCAGTGAATCGGTCTCAGGGATTCGACAGAGCCTCTACCATACAATTAAAAAAACTTGAATTTGTATTGACTTTTTTCTGTTTTTAAGAAATGCATTTTTAATGTCTTGAATTTGTAAAAAAATCATATTTTTATTTTTCACTAAAGAAAGGTTCAGTGAATTTGCATATGATCTGGTTGGGTTCGGTTCAGCAAATGCTTGCAAAGGCAACAAAAGTTGCATTGGTCCACTTTTCTGACCAATGCTGGTGAATATCAGGGTCAACTCTGTCCTTCGTGATATTTAGCGACTTTAGCGATGCTTAGAGGCAACTGCCGCAATTGCTTGGGAAAGTGTTTGCGAAAGACAACTGGTGGCGACTTGCCGTGGCTATTTAGGAAAGCGTCACAAAGACTAGCAACTATTTGACACTCTTTTGTCACTTTTTGGGAACCTTTGGCGAATCTATGGACCCAACGCAATGAAAATGTGTATGAACCTTCTCTGCAGTCAGTTTTCTGCTGGCCACCATCAAAGATGGATTTCGATGATATGGATAGATGTGTTTTTTTGTGGCAAATACACAAATATGAACTTATCAGGATTGTCAAACAGATGTTTTGTCAACTCCTCTTTTCCTTTTTCCAGTCGCTCCACCGAGATGAACGGCTACACAGCAGCCCTCAGAGATCAGTACATCAACACCTCCATGTCAACACACTACCAGCTTCTGCCACACCTCTTTAGTTATGCTGCCCAGTCTGGTCTGCTGGCCCCCCAGCCCCGCAGCCTTTACCCGCAGTCCCATCCATTAGTGCTGCAGCTGGTGGCGGCTGAAGACCTGGCCCCACTGGCCACCCCGATGCTGATAGAAGATGGGTGAGGACACACATACATTGTACACCCCTCCTTGAAACGGTTGCCTTCAGAAGCCATCGCAATATATTGTGTACATAGTATATGGTCTGTCTTTATTTTTCGTTACTGACGAGTCAACGTTTGCTATTTTTCACAGGGCTCTTGATATGGTTCATAAAATAATTTATTTGGCAACTGCAACTAACTTCCCAGACACAGTTGAAAGAAGGTTCCAACACGCCAGTGCCTCCATAGAAACAAAGATATGTCAGGCCTATGTGTGACCTTACAAATGTTCTTTTGAATGCATGTGTAAATAATTCTCACAAATTCCACAGTCTTGGAGACAGTCTTCCCAGAAGAATGAAAATAACTTCATTTGCTAGACATAGAACAATGTTTTTTTTTTTTTTTCAAGGCCGATTCCAATTCCGATTAGTAGTAGTCAACGAGGCCCATAACCACTACTCGGCGCTCATATTCATTTTCAGTAAAAGATTAAGCAACAAATGTTTAATGGTGGTGTAATCACGCCAAAATAGTTGTGCACACAACCAAATTTATGCTTAACCACACTTGTTGTGGCGTTCGGCAATACACACACACACACACACGCACACACACACACACACGCACACACAAACACACACTCGCTCTATCAGATACCTATTTAGATTCGTGATTGACAGTCAAGCAGTACGGCTTGTCAAGAAGTTGACGCATCGACTTTACCACTCAGCAATGACAGTTGAGGTCGATTAATCGCCACGTGCGTTTTAGCCACAATACGGACGTTTTGCTGAAATCAACAGCTGTTGTGTCCACATAGCAAATTAGCAGCAGTGCCTGTAGCATGTGGCAATATTTTATGAAATACCCGTGGCACGGTCACTTGCAAAATATGCAAAGCTATCTTCAACTACAACAAAAGCACAAGTGAGCTGCATGCCCATCTGAAAAGCCATTTGCTAATGCTAGCTGTTAGCCTAACATCAGCCGACATCGTAATCTCCAGACACATGTCTGTAACTGTGAAAAAACAGACATAATACTTGATCAATATGCTCTTTCTTGAGAAAATGAACAGTGCATTTTGCCAAAGAAATCATCCAGTTAGTCTTTCTCTCAACTTCCTACCAGATTCATTCTGTCTCCCTCATCCAATGACGAATGACAGACACCTTCAGGGTCTCACAACCAGTCGGATCTTATCAAACCATTGCTATGGAAATTGTAGAACTTTAATACCAATCCATGTAACACAACTACGGGTTTTCTACAATACATGATTCAAAGCATTCCCGCCTACCCCGTCGTCTTTTTATTTGTATTGTAGTAATGAAAACCGAAGCGAGTAGTGACCTTGCAATTGTGTTTCATGAATTGGTGTTTTACAAGTTCCAAGTGTGCGAGGCCTTGGAGGTCTCTGGGCAGGATTGGCTGAATGATTCTCCGAATATGATGGGGTGACCGAACCAGTTTGTGTTTGGAGGCAGTGACCTTTTTTTTCGGGTTGGTGCATTTGAATGACGTCATCGATGAGTCGACATTGACTCCTCTTGGCATCCACTACAAAGAAATCTGGCGACGCCATGTCTGAGTTGGCTCCTGATCATGAGCATGGCATCCAAACCAGTGGAATTTTATCCTCATCATAATCATCATTATCGTCGTCATTTGAATTTTTGAAGTGTACATGCAGGTACTGGACATTGTGTACTGTATTTGTTCTTAGCTGTCAAGTTGTACTGAATTTTTATATAATAATTGGAGATGTTGGTAAGCATTTGAAATGTGACTTCAGTGTTTTGGGATCATAGTTTGTGATATATTTATGGTTTGAAATGTTTATAGAGGCTATTCTATTCACTTTTAGGGGAGTGTCTGTGTCTTTTTGGAAATTTACATCAAGGTGGCCTGGCTGTCGCTATCCCCATGAATCGTATCAATTTTTTCCGTGTAATATGGTTGAACATGCTATGACAATGTCACCATTAAATGTGTGTATATTTTTCCCTCTCCTTTTTAAATTGTCTTTTTTCTCCCCCGTACATAAGCTACAAGGTAACACAGGTGGAGCTGTTTGCCTTGCTGTGTCGCCTGGCAGATGAGCTGCTCTTCCGTCAGATCTCATGGATCAAGAAGTTGCCTTTCTTTTGCGAGCTCTCCATCGAGGACTACACCTGCCTGCTCAGCTCCACTTGGCAGGAGCTCATCCTGCTCTCCTGTCTCACAATATACAGCGCCCAGATCTTCGGGGACCTGGCCAATGTCACGGCCAAGTACACGCCATCTGACGACGAGCTGCAGGGGTGAGCGGCTGCGGGGATGACAGAGAGGCACTCCTTTATTTTCAGTCCATGAGATGAATATTTTTATGACAGCCTACAATTTTATCCAACACCTCAGTTAAAGTTACTTACCTCCATTTTAACTCCTCTTTGAGTGATTGAGAAACAGCTAATTGGTTAGCGGTTTTGCTGACCTGCTATCACACAAACACAGTGTTAGTTTATGGATTTACAAGTTTGGGGCATTGACAATTTCTGCGCCAGAGCACATCTCCAGTCCAGCCATCTTTGCTGTCATAGTACATGACAGGGGCCCTTCCAGATTGATGTTTTGCTCAGTCCCACAACAGAAAAGACATGCTCAGCAAATGCATCATTTTGTGGAAGTACGGTGGCTCGTCCAACCCTGATTATAAAACTGAGTAAAAGGGGAGTTTGTACACTCTACTGGTGCACTGTTACCTTCTAGCGGTAAATTTCAGTTAAAAAAAAAAACACAAGTTAGTTACCATCACCATCACAACAAGGGAATATAACACCGTCAATGAAGTGAAGAAAAGCGTCCAATGCCAAGGAGAAGTTTTTCGTGTCTCTGCTTACTGTAAGCCAATCAAAAGTGAGCTCTCACAGGGTCGCCCACGACGGGCCAACCAATTGCAGCGCCTCTCACTGTCCACTGTTGTCAAGTTCGTTAGTCTCTTTTTGGAAAAGAAAATTATGGCTGAAGGGGTCAGAATAGTCGCTAAATAGAGGCAAAGTTGGCAACACTGCAGACCCAAGTTGTAGTTCTTGCTTGTTAACAGGCGTTTTCAAGTTTCAATACGCGTGCACATCAAAATAAATTCTGTTTCAAAATAAAAGCAGGACATATTTGACATTTTACCTAGACTTGACGGTCACTGTGAGAGTCGGTCAGAGACTGTGGACAAGACCGCAGGTGGCCCTCACGCCGTACTTTTTTCAGATCTGTTTTAGATAGATAGACCTTTTGGTCTAATACTCTTACTTCTACTTTTTTTCCTGAAAACAATCTCACATCCATGTTGAGGCCCTCTTTCTGTACACACAAGTAGTGCACACACAAACATAAACGCACTTACACGTACACGTGTACACACACAGAGTTTCAATGATCATGGTCTCAATTCAAATAGCGAGACAACACCATCCATCCATCCATCCATTTTCAGATCCGCATATCCTCACGGGGGTCGTTAGTGTGCTGGCGCCTATCCCAGCTGTCTTCGGGCAGTAGGTGGAGGACACCCTGAACCAGTTGCCAGCCAATCGCAGGGCACACACAGACAAACAGCCATCCACGCTCACACTCACACCTCGGGACTCACACCTAAGAGTATTCAATCAGCCTACCGTGCATGTTTTTGGAATGTGGGAGGAAATCAAAGTACCTGGAGAAAACCCACGTAGGTACGGGGAGAACATGCAAACTCCACACAGGGAGGCTGGAGCCGGAATTTGCACCTCTGCACTGTGAGGCCGATGTGCTAACTGCCCGAGACAGCACCACTTTGGCTTGAATATAAAAGTGTACCTGTGGTAGGAAATATTTATGCTTTATCAAGACAAACTGCATCCAAATGCATTTTTATGGTTACACTGGTTGTATTAAAGCAAGCTTATGTAGCTTGTGGAACCTATTTGTCGAGATGCCATAGCAGCTAACGCGTGCAGCCATACTTGCAAGCAACAAGCGGAGCTCTTATGTGACGTAGCCGCATTGAAAACTGTCTTGGCCCAGCCGTCTCTCCAATTCAAAGTTGCATTTTCTTGGTCAGCGCAGACGGTTATTTGTCTTTGTGTTTGGCTGGCAACCAGTTAAGGGTGTACCCGGCAAACTGCCCAAAGACAACTGGGATAGGCTGCGGCACGCTCCGCGACCCTTGTGAGGAGAAGCAGATCAGAAAATGGAAGGATGGATGGTTTACTTTTAAAACACACTGACTAAACAAGGTTTAATCTTTGTTTTCATTCAATACAGTGTTGCATACATAAAAGTTGTAAAAACTGAAGATGACTACTTTTCGGATTTCGCTTATCACGGGTTGTTTTTGGAACGTAGCCCCCGCAATAAACGAGGGATTACTGTATGAGATGTCAGATTTTCGGATACTGTAATGGCCAACCAATATTTTACGAAGAATTAAGGAAGATATCACAGCAGCAATTCTCCAAGACAGCCAGTCGTTCTAGTCTGTTAGTTCTATATCTGCAAAATGCTTTATAATTCCTTTTGCGATCACTTGGAGCAAATTAGAATTGGAATGGGGCCAGCGAACCAGTCCATGAATAGGACGACTCCCGAATACAGAGCTGTGGCTAGCACCATCTGTCTGGCATGCGGTGTTATGTCTTTCACTATTGGTAATAAAGGATGTGTGGGGGTTTGACCAAGTGTAAATCAGGCTCGAATTATCTCACCTCATGACACACTTTCTCTTAATATACAGCGCCGCACTGATGTCTCAGTTTGTAGTCTGGTGGCTTAGCAGCCCACGTGTGATTTAAAGTGGCAGCCCCGATTTCAATGTTCTGATGAACTAGATAAGAACAATGACGTGAGGTGAGGTGAATTAAACTTTGTGGATCTTTTTCAAACTGATTCTTACGCACTTTCAAAGAATGAAATCATAATTCATAGTTATTTGTTTCCAGTAATAGGAAGAGGAAACCACCTCCACTTTTTGGATTTGACACGGGGTTTGTGTAAATAAATCGTCTGTCTATTGGTCAGTTTCAGTGAGGACGGCATGGAGGTGATGGAGAGGCTGATCTATCTCTTTCGCAAATTCCACCAGTTGAAGATCAGCAATGAGGAGTATGCCTGCATGAAAGCAATCAACTTCCTAAACCAAGGTACCACAGCAAACTACTTGCTGTATAATTTCATTTAATCCGTACTGTGGTCCTCATGTCGGCGCGCGTGCTTTTACATCCCTGCAGATATCAGAGGACTGTCAAACATCTCTCAGCTAGAGCAGCTGAACAAGCGCTACTGGTATGTGTGTCAGGACTACACCGAGTATAAGTACCCGCACCAGCCCAAACGCTTTCCTGAGATCATGATGTGTCTGCCAGAGATCCGCTGCATCGCAGGTAAGACCAGAATAAATGATGTACCGTATTTTCCGCACGATAGGGCGCACCGAAAAGTCTTCAATTTTCTTAAAAGCTCACCGCGCGCCTTTAAATCCGGTGCGCCTTGTCTATGTTCATTACGGTAATATGTCGACCCCAAGATGGCTGCTTGCTGGAGACATGCTTACAATGTTATAACTTGTTGTTGGTTCAGTGAACTGTGTCGCTGCTTTATTAAATAAGTTTTTGTTGCAGCTCCGAAAAAAGGAGAGCTGTGGTGTTGTTTTTTTTAAACAGTCTCAACAAATGCAGGTACGTCTTTGTCCGTCTGCGTGCCTTCTCTTCTTCAGTTCGACTCGAGAGGCGTTCAAGACCGCCTCCGAAAAACGTAAACTAACGATTACTTCAATGAAACAACGAAAATTGAAAATACTAGATTAAAACTGAAAAGCAAGCGAGGATATCACAAAATAAATTCTATAGCCGCCCTCTACAGAATTTATATGTGATTTCATCATTTGTGAATACACAACAAAGGAATAAATAACTACTACTGACATCTGATCGTTGTGTTAGCGCTATGATCAAGGAAATGCCAATGCGTTTTTCGAAGGCGGTCATGAACGCCTCTCGAGTTGAACGGAAGAAGAGAAGGCACGGAGACGGACAAAGACGCACCTGTATTTGTTGAAAAAAGGAGAGCTGTGGTTTTATTTATTTATTTTTTTAAATGCAGACTTTATTAATGGTTTTCACAGTCTCAACAAATACAGGTACTGCACGTCTTTGTCCGTCTCCGTGCCTTCTCTTCTTCCGTTCCACTCGAGAGGTGTTCAAGGCCGCCTCCGAAAAACCTAAATTAATGATTACTTCAATGAAACTACAAAGAAAATCAAGCAAGGAAATCACAAAATAAATTTTGTAGGGGGGGGATATAGAATTTATTTTGTGATTTCCTCACTTGATTTTCTGTTTTGATGCATTATTTTCAATTTTTGTAGTTTCATTTAAGTACAGTAAATTAGGTTTTTCAGAGGCGGTCATGAATGCCTCTCGAGTTGAACGGACACCTCTCGAGTTCAATGGAAGGAGCGTAGCACCATCTAGTGGAGGCATTGTAGATTGTGCCTTATAATGCGATGCGTCCAATGTATGAAAATAAAATACAAAATAGCCATTCATTGAAGGTGCGCCTCATAATCCAGTGCGCCTTTTAGTGCGGAAAATACAGTATTTATTTATTTATTTATTAGAATCTTGGATTGCATTGGGAAATGCAAGGCACCAGTTGTCGAAAGATACGGAACCGTCTTTTCATTTTCGTGTTCGTACAGTTTGGACAAGACCGTCCTTTATGCCAAAAAAACTCTACCGGCCCCATCATGTGCCTTGAATACCCCCACCCCCTCCCCCACCCTCAAGGCGAGGGAATGGTCTCACCTCCAATGAATGTGACAAGCAGCTAGTTTTGTGCGCCTTTTAGTGCGGAAAATACAGTATTTATTTATTTATTTATTAGAATCTTGGATTGCATTGGGAAATGCAAGGCACCAGTTGTCGAAAGATACGGAACCGTCTTTTCATTTTCGTGTTCGTACAGTTTGGACAAGACCGTCCTTTATGCCAAAAAAACTCTACCGGCCCCATCATGTGCCTTTGGGCGTGAACGAAAGCAAAGCTAAAGCAGTTGTATGTGTTTTCAGGGAAGTTGGTCAATGTTCCTCTGGAGCAGCTCCCCCTCTTGTTCAAAGCAGTCTTGCACTCCTGCAAATCCAGTCTGACCAGCTACAGGACCGGCCCGTCACCCTGCGTGACCACCTCCTCTGGAAATTAGAGGCCTCCCCGACCCTGACCGCATAACCGACAACCCTCTCCCAATCAAACCTCCAACCCCACTCCCACCCCCCACCCCTCCGCCGAAGAATACCCCCACCCCCTCCCCCACCCTCAAGGCGAGGGAATGGTCTCACCTCCAATGAATGTGACAAGCAGCTAGTTTTTTTTTCTTTTCTTTTTTTTTAAATGACTTTTTTTTATATTTATTACACGACAGAGCTGAATGTATGCTGATTTACACTGTGCACATGCTTCTGTACAAAACAAATGCTCATAGATGCATTGGTCTTTGGAGTTTACAAGTGTGTATCCAGTTTGCTCAATGTGTCAGTGTTGCCATTGTTCGAGCGAGACTAAAAGAAGAAGAAGAAAAAAAAAGAGTTTATTTTATTCGGATGGGGGAAGATAGACACACATAAGTGTTTTGAGACTACCTCAGGAAGATGTTATCGCTATTTTCGTGGTGTTAATAAAGAGTTGCCCAGTCTTATACACAATTCCGATAGATGCTTTGGCACCTCAATCAAGAGTCTGAATGTTCAAAGGAGCTGTGCAAATCAAACATTAAGAAGTGGTGAGGTTTTATGACTAGATAGTGGAAAAAGATGAGCTACTTGAGCTGCACGGACTCTTGGACATTCTGCTTATGGGAGGCGTAACTTTCCATGAGTGAAGGTGACAGCTATTTGGATCAGTGGGATCTTCTTTGGAAAAGGAGTATACGGGTATTTTTTACAATCAGAGACTGGGGATGTAAGGCTTTATTGCAAGGGTAAAGGAGGATAGCTAGCTTTGCTGTTTGTTTGATTTTTTTTTTTTTTTGACCAAAGTATTATGCAATGCTTGTTTTTTTCTTTCTTTTTTTCCAAAATGCCCATTTATGGGTGTGGAGCTGATAGCTCGACAAAACATTTCTTGTCAATGAAGGATAAGTATAAGAAATGAATCAATCTTGATCCAAGGGGGAGACCCTCTGATGGACAGATGAGCACATTGCCAGATTTCCTCCCAAATGCTGCTGCTGCTACGCCTGCACCCTCACATGCATTCAGCAGATGTGATTTGGTGTCATTTGGAGGGAAACTAACAACTGATCAGCAGTTCTCGTTCAATAATTTCATGAGCCAGTTGTCATGAAGGTACCCCGATGCACATCGGCCGAGCAAAGACATTTTGCTATTGTTAGACTTGTATCTGGTCCTGTCGAGTCCAATCACGTTTTTTTTTTTTTTTGCACAGACCCAAAACCAGAAGATTAGATTCGACCTGAATCAAACTCTGTATCAGGTCACTGTCTAAACTGGTGCACAGTGAGTTGGATTGGGACGATTGACTCCACGGACTAGGAAATGAATGTTTATGTGCTGATTCAAGTTCAGCCACAAAGATTGCAGATAATCATTTTATGATGTGCTGATATGATTTTAGTGTGATTGATTTGGTGTCGAGCAGTAACTGGAGCTCCGGCCCTTGCTCTCTGTGTGACGGATATGCACATTCTTGCAGAAAATGGTCTTTAATTTTGGGGCTGCTTGAGCATCTTCTGCGATGCCTCCGTTTTTTAGCAGTTTCATGATGTGCAAACCATTTGAAATGCAGACAAAAAAAAAAAATGCAGTCATTGCAACGACTCTCTTTTATTTTTATTTTTTGCACACATCGGTGACGTTCAGAGACCTTGACCTCGGCCGCTGCCCGCCCAGTGTGTTCCTCTCTCAGGCCTCTCTCGGCCTGGATCGAAACAGGGTAAAGTGAGTGTTATGTATGCATTCAGGAGTTGTTCCAGCGACCATGCTGATGTGCTTGTTGTGTTAGTAGACTTTAGTTTTCAGGACATAGAAGGTCCTCTGTAGGAAAAAAAGTTTCCGCTTGATTTGCATAGGATGGTCATCCCGCTGCCTTCTTGCGGGTGAAAGTGGATATAAGTTTGGAAGTGAAACAACACGGTTTGGGGGGCGCGGCTGTGTGCCGATTGTCCCTCTTTTAACATTTACGACGAGCACCGCGAGATCCAGGCGCATCTCCAGACTGTTCGCTTGTCCCAATGTTGCCGTTTTCAGCCACGGCCCCGTGTGCATCTGCGGCCTTAACGCTACCACCGAAGCGGTGCGGTGTTTCTCTTTCGAATGCTTCGCTTCTCTTTTCATCTTTGAATTTTTTTACATTTTCGTGTACAGTACCTATGTAGTGATTTTGAATATTTTGCGTTGTTCTTTTTCTCATGTATTCATTCTTTTTTTTCGAGTGAGGATGACTCCTCATTTTCTGTCTCTTAACTTTTTTTTGTGGACTTGGTATAAGACGCATTCCCTTCGTGCACAGCGGTTTATGAAAGCGTTACTCAGGGGTTGTGATGCCATCACACCTTTTTATGCGACGATATTGGCATTTAGGAACCTTTCACGTATTACTTGATCTGTAAAATCAGGTGTTGTGGGATCACTTGGGAATCCGAACTGGCATTCTGTTTCTTCCGTTTTCTGCAGTGGCAAAGTTATTGAAATGCAAGCATTTGTTTTGCATCAGTTTCAATGGAAGCCGTGCAGATCGAGTCAGTAAATCGCCTTAGTTTGACTCAACGCTGGATATGTGACCATTTGGTGATGGAGGACGTCCATTTTCTGGAGTAATCATTGAAATGCCCGTGAATCGTAGTTAACGCATTTCAAGTGAACACACAGTTAGCGTGACGATAACGCACACACGGGTAAATCTCTTCTACATAGCTGTTTTATGGCCTATTCGGAGTTTGTGATATGAGGTGAACTGCTCGTTTTCGAGCACGTATAGCTCAGTGATTGATTGTTGCGTCATGTGAAATGCAAAAGAACACACTTCACTCCGCTAAGCTGCCTAGCTAGGCAGCTACAGGGGCTTCTCAAACGGAGCAATATTGATGCGGTTGAAGGAGATGAGAAAAGTTCAGGGTGGCCAACAAAACAGGCCACTACCAACTCTCTTTTCTCAAAGTAACTTCAGGAATGCATTGAACATCACACACATCTGAGATCTGACTGTGGAAAAAAAAAAGATCTGAAGGGAGATTTTTCCTTTGATGTAGCTTCCTGCTACTCAACTCAAATAACTCATCTCCACTGCCCTATTGTTGCCAATTTCTGTCATAATGTAATACACATGAAAATGATTTTTTTTCTTTTTTTTTTTTTTTTTTTGGGACACAAGGAAAAATGTCATTTGTAATATCTGTGCTGAAACTACCTCTTTATCATCATTTTACTGACACTACATATAGGTGATTTTTTTTTTTGTCTTATTTATTGGATTCATTTTCTCTTCACTCGTTTCATCCAGTGACCTCTCAGATTCATGAAAGTGCTTCAAACCTGACGATTGTAACTTTTTCAGCATGTTGCCGCATGCTTCACTCTACCTCACACTTGCTGCTGTTTGTCTCTGTCAGCCTGCTAATTTTTCCTGACCTCTGGTTGGAACACAACAACTTTTTTTTTTTTTTTAATCTCTATTTTCAGGGATCCTCGTTTACCTCACCCCTTTGTTTGATTTTTAATTCGCGTCATCTATTGTTTCCCATTCTGCCCTGTTATCATGAATCCAAAACCAAAGATGAAAGAATGTCCATGACAATGTCAACATACTGATTGTTATTCACGTGAAGCATTCTCGCCGCCCTTAAGCAATGCTTGATTTTCCTGTGTTTACCTTGCTTTTTTTTTTCTTTTTTTTTTTAAAGAGCTCCCAATCTTGTGAATGGCAGTTGGCCGTGTGTGGATACATGATATTCAACACGTCATGATAGGTTTTTTTTTTTTTTTTTTTTTTGCTATTGAGCTACGTGATTGCTGTTCACCATTCAAGGCAACGCGGTGTTCACAATGTGGATGCTTATCATATCTGATGCCGCTTGTGATTGATTATCAATCAGTCAATGTAATTGTGGTCACGCTGACATCTCCTCGTCTTTACGTGCTTCCTCCCTCGGTCGAGTGACCCTGGCACTGTGGCACGAGACGACTGTGGTTTTTATCACTGGGTTTCGATTCACACGGGCTCCTGAATAGAAGCAGCAGCTTTACTTGCTGATCATGATATTAACGTGTCATAATAAGGAGAGGTTAATGGAGAAGGACCTACTGGGATGGTTATTAGCTTTTCCAACCTCTTGTATATGTAAGTGCATAGCTCATTTTACTGTGTATTTAATGCCACCAATCTATCACCATTTAAAAAGTGTTTCGTGTTTTATCTTCCTGTATGCTTAATTTTGCCAGTCATGTAGAATGTGTCCAACCCCATTGATCCGATGTTTTCAAAGCCCGTTTTCCAGGAGCACAAGGTGAGGAGAGTCTGGGGCTGAAGTAAAAAGAATTGTGAACCTAAATATCTCAGGGAATACATTTATTTACACACTGTTGTTTACTGTGAACAGACAATGGAAACTGCTTCGTGTTTTTCTCTTCAGAAATCTTGTCTGCTCTTGTTACTTTAACTACCTGTGAAAAATGTGATCCATTATGTGTTAAAAGCATGTTTAGAATGTGTTAGGAAATAAAAACCAAATAAATGTGAACGTTATGCAAGCATAACCCCATGTTGTCCTTGATTTTTCTTCTGCTCATTCCATTTATTTTAGTCACAGAAAGAAGTACGAGCAACTGATTAGCTGCTGGTCTATTCCACTGATTCGGTGTTGCTGAGGTCCTTGAGAGGTTTCGAAACAGCGCAGAGCCAAACGCTAAATGGAACATATGTACTTTCTACTCCGACATCACACATACGGACTTGAGACATTTAATCCCCTTGTGTGTTCTTACTGCTCTAAGCTCTTATTATGTGAAGCAAAGGCGTGCCATACATTTGGTTCATGGGCCTTCAGTGGTGACTTTCCCAACTCCGTCCACCACCACGATCACATCACAGTGATGGAAACCATCAAGACAATACAAAAAAAGCAAGGCAAAAGCACACATCCGGATCAGTTTAGATTACCGGTAATCATTTTTCTAATATGACAAAAGCATGTACACATGCATCCATCTATTTTCTATTCCACTTATCCTGACTCGGGTTGTTGGAGAGCCGGAGCCTATCCTCGCTGACTTTGGGCAAATATGTGGGGTACTACTTGTACCAGGTATTTCGAAAAAAAAAGTAATCTGGATCAGGATCCCTTTATTTCTGGTATTTCAAAGAACTTTCAAATTAGATCAAATGGATCCAGATGCCACCACAGCAGAATTACAGACAGTTTGAAGTCGTTGATGTGGTCGACTACCAGGATTCGTCCCATTTGTGTTTTTCACCTTCATAAGATAAGATATCCTTTATTTGTCCCACACTGGGGAAATTTACATCGTGATTCATTTTTATTAGGCTATTCTTTAAATTGCCTTCAGCGCGAAATTAAGCTCTTCATGATTTCCTTTTGATAAAATGCACTTGTGAATTTACTCTAAAAGCAATTCAAAGTAGCTTTGATTAGAATGTCTGATAATATCACATGAAGATGTTAATCTAATTTAGGTTTATGCAATTCTGGACCCAAATAGATTTATGTAGCCCAGGGGTTCTCAATTTATTTATTCATTTTTTTTAACCAGGTACAGTACAGTACTACTTTAACCTTACATAGCTGCTTGAAATACAGTAGCGTAGTAGGCCACAGGGGTCTCAAACGGGAGGTCAACCCCCAAATTTTCTTTACAATAACATGTTCTATGCACCTCCACCAGTCTAAACGGCATTCTGATTAATATTGCGTTCGTGGAATATGATTTAAGCATGTAAATAAAAAAATTCTACCTCAATGAACGTTAAAAAGCAAACAGTTCTTCAAGATGGCGGCCCTGTGGTTCAGGGGTTAGCGCGTCGGCCTCGCAGTGCTGAGGTATCGGGCTCAATTCCAGCTCTGGCCTCCCTGTGGGGAGTTTGCATGTTCTCCCTGTGCCTGCGTGGGTTTTCTCTGGGTACTCCGGTTTCCTCCCACATTCCAAAAACATGCATGGCAGGCTGAGTGAACACTCAAAATTGTCCCAAGGTGTGAGTGTGAGCACGGATGGTTGTTCGTCTTTGTGTGGATGGATAGATGGACGGAGTTCTTCAAGATTAAATTAAAAATGCGTTCAACTTACAGGTGAAATAAAACTGAATTATTCTTCGGCAGTGATTTGTTCAGGTGCCACAAGTGCAGGGGTGTCAAACTCATTTTTGGCGCGGGCCACATCTTAGTTACAGGATCCCCTGGAGGGCCGTTTTGACTGAAACCATTTAAAGGAGTCAAGAATAACTGTTGATTCAACTGTTGTTGAAGTTACTATCATGAGGGGTTCGGTAATAAGAAAATGCTTAGAATATATCTCTTATTTATTACATATGAGAATTAAAAAACATGTGGTAGACATTTTTGAAAGGATCTTGGAAGTTGACATGTTTGAGCGGCTTTCGCGGGCCACATAAAATGATGTGGCGGAGCAGGTCCAGCCCCGGGCCTTGAGTTTGACACATGTGCACTAGTGGGAACCCGAGTAGCATTCTTGGTACTCGTACCACAGCTCGAGAAACATAGCTTACAGTCCAGGATGGGGATGTTTCAGGTCACATTAATAATAATAATAATAATAATAGATAGATATATCCTTTATTTGTCCCACACTGGGGCAATTTACAGTCTGCAGCAGCAAGATAATGGGTAGAAAGAAGAAAGAAGAAAAGAAAACAAACACTGTTCAATTAAGTGCAATATAAATACAGATATGGATAAGGTCGCAGTGCTATTTACAATTGTCTTCCTATAATAATAATAATAATAATAACAGGTGGCCCGATAGTCCAGAGGTTAGCACGTCGACTTCACAGAGCAGAGGTACCGGGACTCCGGCCTCCCTGTGTGGAGTTTGCATGTTCTCCCCGGGCCTGCGTGGGTTTTCTCTGGGTACTCCGGTTTCCTCCCACATTCCAAAAACATGCATGGCAGGCTGATTGATCACTCTAAATTGTCCCTAGGTGTGAGTGAGGGCGTGCATGGTTGTTCGTCTCTGTGTGCCCTGCGATTGGCTGGCAACCAATTCGGGGTGTCCCCCGGCTACTGCCCAAAGGCAGCTGGGATAGGCTCCAGCACCCGCGCGACCCTAGTGAGGATAAAGCGGTTCAGTAGATGAATGAATGAATAATAGTAATATTTAGTAAAATTATTATAACTCAGGAATTGGCTTTGTCAGTATTTGTGTAATATTACAATGTATTATGTTTATTATTGATCTTATCAGTCCATCTTATGATGATGATAAATGTATACTTTGGACTTGACATTTTACCATCTGTTCTATTTTCCAGAAAAAAATGGCATCAATCAAAATAGAATAACGGGTGTATCCATCCTTCTGTCCTCATGCCCGCTTTAAGTCGGCTGGACAATGTATTGTGTGTCCTATGATCGCTCTATATACACCGTGAAACCTTGCTGGATCCACCCATTCTAGTAGGATCTGGATTCATCCTGATCTTTAGCAACAAAACTGTCCTCATCTTCACCTTCAAATAACCAAGAACAGCATTTATTTGATCAGGATTCTAGGTAGTATTGGATGACAAATGCATATCCCAATTTTACGAGGATGAGGATCACGTATCCTGTCTGAAATACTTTTACAGACTAATCTTAACCAGATGTAATATTTCTTGAAATATTGACAGTAGCCAATCATAGGGCACACTATAGACAAACAACTATTCACAAACGGACAATTTCAAGTGTTCAATTCGCCTACCATGCATGTTTTTGGAATGTTGGAGCTTTCTCTGGAGCACTTTGGAGAACATGAGAACACCACGCAGGAAGGCCAAAGACCAGATTTGAATCAAACCACATAGAAAATGGATGGATAGACAAGAATAAACATCTGTATGTTTATTTTTATAAACTGAAAAACAACATCTACGTATGAAAATGTATCATCCTTATATAACATTTCAGATTGTTTCATTCGTAGTAGTCTGCGGTATGTTGCGTCGACAGTAAGTTGTCAGCAGACCTACATCATGAGTGTGGTGCAGGTCAATGATCCATGGCGCATCGCTTTATCTCCTCAAGGTTGACAGATTGGCTTTTGACAGGCTAGCCTATAACCCCTCGCACCCCCACCCAACAAGCTTCTAATCAGATCTGTGCCAGTCAAGGCTGTGGATTCCCCTGAGTGCAACAACACCCATGAGAGGTAGTGGTGGGCGGTCTGATGATTGATTTTGTACATGAATATATTTAAGAGTGCAGGACTTGAGCGCCACCATCAACTGAGCGATAAGCATCAGGCAGGAGAACCGACATGTTTATTATCTCTGTTTATTTGCTTGATGTGTTGGTGTCTGTGGTCTCACCTTGGCACAAAGCAATGCCAACTGCTCTGTTTGTTTGAGCTGTACCACATGTCCAACATCTTTCTTAATGATAGAACACCCTACTGATTATATAATAATGAATGATCCAGCAACAATTGAGGAAGATACATACCGGTAGTTTCACATATCTTCACACATCACTTTGATTTTTGATTTTGATTATAATGACCAGTAAATGTTAGGGGCGATTGGGTGACTAAATGACCTGTCTTCAAAATCGGACTGTGATGAAGTCAAGCGGCCATTTTGCCACTTGCTGTCAACTGAAAATGACATCACATTTGCTCGGGGCTCAGGTCACAACCAATAATGGTTTCAGTCCAAACATGTGAGCCATGACCGGTTGTTACTTGAGCCCTGAGCAACTGCGATGTTATTTTCAGTTGACAGAAAGTGACAAAATGGCCGCCCCCTGAGATGGAAAAAAGCGGGTGGATTTTGCTGCTGAACTCATACCCCATCAACACAATATTAACCAGAATGCCCAGTGTAGACTAATGGAGGCGCATATAGCATACTATTGTAAAGAAAATGTGGGGGTTGACCTCCCCGTTAACAACAGTAATGACGTTTACGGTTATGACAGAAGATCCAGAAAGCCACCGGCAAGTAGTAGCGCTACAGTTTATATGAAATTTGTTTTACTCTAATACTTAACTAGTTTTATAATTTCATGTAAATGTGGCGAGCTAGTACAAAACGTAGACTCTCTGTTTACGCTCTTTGCATGATTAGAATATTGCTCTAGTGGCTTGTGCAATCTACTTCTACCTTGACAATCGCGCTGTGTCATTTATAGTTCAACTATTACAGCCTCAAAATATTTTTCGATGACACCACCAAGAATGGTCCCACAGTATGCCCAGCTTGTCCTATGGCAAAGCAGGAGCTCTGTTCATTTAACGACTTACTGTTGAAGCAAGACATGGCTCAGCAACTAATGATGTTTCCATTACATTTATCTCTTGAGCATTACAGAGTTGAAAGCCTATGTCAATATTGTACTTCAACAAATGACCTCGAATAGGTTTATTGACAACATATTTTATCACCCGTGTGCAATGGAACAATTGTGACATCCTCTTTCCAAAGTTGACACAGTCAACTGATTAAGACCTCGAGTTCAGTAGTTTGTTTTAAGAATAATTTGTACCGCAGTCACAAAGATACAGCCCGGTGTGACTTTGCAGGATTCACAACTTGGATGTCTGTGTTAAACTTTGCTTAAGCTGAATGACAGTATTTCAAAGAACCATCCAGGGGTAAGAGGTAACTGCCTGAGTCCCAGTTGATTTCCACTGAGAGGTGAGGTACACCCCTGATCAGCCAGCAGTCAATCACAGGACAAATATCGACTAACCACTCACACTCATATTCACACTTATTACAACAGGGGTGTCCAAATGTTTCCCTCTGAGTGCAGCATGCAGTAAAATCCGAGGAGGGTGCATAAATTTCGCTGGTCAGTCACTCGTCATTCGCCAGCGGCCTGCCCAGCAGTCCATCATCATCGGTCCGTCATTATTTCAGGCCGGCCCAGTCCGTCAGTCCGTCATCCTTATTTCAAACACCCTTGCGTCATTGCTCAATTAAATTAATCTCAAATATTTTAGGACCGCCAGTAAGGTGAAGTGCACAATTGTATTCATTTAGAAGCAGTTTGAACCTTGATACACAAATATATATATATATATATATAT
>NW_017842057.1:1527310-1530106 GCF_001891065.2 Hippocampus comes | reverse complement strand
TATAATAATAATAATAATAATAACAGGTGGCCCGATAGTCCAGAGGTTAGCACGTCGACTTCACAGAGCAGAGGTACCGGGACTCCGGCCTCCCTGTGTGGAGTTTGCATGTTCTCCCCGGGCCTGCGTGGGTTTTCTCTGGGTACTCCGGTTTCCTCCCACATTCCAAAAACATGCATGGCAGGCTGATTGATCACTCTAAATTGTCCCTAGGTGTGAGTGAGGGCGTGCATGGTTGTTCGTCTCTGTGTGCCCTGCGATTGGCTGGCAACCAATTCGGGGTGTCCCCCGGCTACTGCCCAAAGGCAGCTGGGATAGGCTCCAGCACCCGCGCGACCCTAGTGAGGATAAAGCGGTTCAGTAGATGAATGAATGAATAATAGTAATATTTAGTAAAATTATTATAACTCAGGAATTGGCTTTGTCAGTATTTGTGTAATATTACAATGTATTATGTTTATTATTGATCTTATCAGTCCATCTTATGATGATGATAAATGTATACTTTGGACTTGACATTTTACCATCTGTTCTATTTTCCAGAAAAAAATGGCATCAATCAAAATAGAATAACGGGTGTATCCATCCTTCTGTCCTCATGCCCGCTTTAAGTCGGCTGGACAATGTATTGTGTGTCCTATGATCGCTCTATATACACCGTGAAACCTTGCTGGATCCACCCATTCTAGTAGGATCTGGATTCATCCTGATCTTTAGCAACAAAACTGTCCTCATCTTCACCTTCAAATAACCAAGAACAGCATTTATTTGATCAGGATTCTAGGTAGTATTGGATGACAAATGCATATCCCAATTTTACGAGGATGAGGATCACGTATCCTGTCTGAAATACTTTTACAGACTAATCTTAACCAGATGTAATATTTCTTGAAATATTGACAGTAGCCAATCATAGGGCACACTATAGACAAACAACTATTCACAAACGGACAATTTCAAGTGTTCAATTCGCCTACCATGCATGTTTTTGGAATGTTGGAGCTTTCTCTGGAGCACTTTGGAGAACATGAGAACACCACGCAGGAAGGCCAAAGACCAGATTTGAATCAAACCACATAGAAAATGGATGGATAGACAAGAATAAACATCTGTATGTTTATTTTTATAAACTGAAAAACAACATCTACGTATGAAAATGTATCATCCTTATATAACATTTCAGATTGTTTCATTCGTAGTAGTCTGCGGTATGTTGCGTCGACAGTAAGTTGTCAGCAGACCTACATCATGAGTGTGGTGCAGGTCAATGATCCATGGCGCATCGCTTTATCTCCTCAAGGTTGACAGATTGGCTTTTGACAGGCTAGCCTATAACCCCTCGCACCCCCACCCAACAAGCTTCTAATCAGATCTGTGCCAGTCAAGGCTGTGGATTCCCCTGAGTGCAACAACACCCATGAGAGGTAGTGGTGGGCGGTCTGATGATTGATTTTGTACATGAATATATTTAAGAGTGCAGGACTTGAGCGCCACCATCAACTGAGCGATAAGCATCAGGCAGGAGAACCGACATGTTTATTATCTCTGTTTATTTGCTTGATGTGTTGGTGTCTGTGGTCTCACCTTGGCACAAAGCAATGCCAACTGCTCTGTTTGTTTGAGCTGTACCACATGTCCAACATCTTTCTTAATGATAGAACACCCTACTGATTATATAATAATGAATGATCCAGCAACAATTGAGGAAGATACATACCGGTAGTTTCACATATCTTCACACATCACTTTGATTTTTGATTTTGATTATAATGACCAGTAAATGTTAGGGGCGATTGGGTGACTAAATGACCTGTCTTCAAAATCGGACTGTGATGAAGTCAAGCGGCCATTTTGCCACTTGCTGTCAACTGAAAATGACATCACATTTGCTCGGGGCTCAGGTCACAACCAATAATGGTTTCAGTCCAAACATGTGAGCCATGACCGGTTGTTACTTGAGCCCTGAGCAACTGCGATGTTATTTTCAGTTGACAGAAAGTGACAAAATGGCCGCCCCCTGAGATGGAAAAAAGCGGGTGGATTTTGCTGCTCCGCCAGTAAGGTGAAGTGCACAATTGTATTCATTTAGAAGCAGTTTGAACCTTGATACACAAATATATATATATATATATATATATATATATATATATATATTATATTATTATTGCTCCTCCCCCTACTTTTCCTCTCTAAAGTGCCCGTTGTAGCTGGTGTACACCATTAGGGACATGTTCCCCTTGAACAACACCAACTTCTGGAAGTCAGCACTGGCCAGGGCTATCATTAAACCTTCTTTTATTGCCTTACTTTTAAATGTTTGAAATCTTTTTGAAGTCTTCTGTTAATGTGTTTAAGTGTTGTCAGTGTACATTCTTGAAGTAATTTTGTTCAGCTATTTGTTTCCTCTGCTTTTACATCTCTATAGCTGCTTTTAGGTGCTTTGTCTGTGCTTGTGTGAAGCACATTGAGTTCGTCGCCTTGTGTTTGAAATGTGCTGTACAAATAAGGCTGCCTTGCCTCGCCCTTGTTTCTGAAGGAGAATATCTCCATTCACCGTGATGAAGAGACATTGGCGATCTTTTAGTTGTAAATATTTTCTTTGTGTCTTTGTACATCTAGAAAACCTCTGAATAAAAGAGGGTTCTTTCTTATTGTGTAGCAGTCAAAATAGTTTTCAGGGCCATTTGCACCTTTAGGGTTTGTGGGTGTCTCAACCTTCCTGCTTTTTCGACACGGCTCTTCATGCTGTTATTGTTAATTTAAATGCTGCAGGCCGGGGGGGGGGGGGGGGGGAGG
>NW_017842057.1:1523748-1527092 GCF_001891065.2 Hippocampus comes | reverse complement strand
GGGGGTAAGTGGACATAGTTGGGACAACTATGCGTTCAATTAATTTCATTTTGTCATACGGGAGGCAGCCAACGTACCCGCAGAAAAGGCAGACAAGTAACTGCACACAGAGATGTTCCTCCTGTCTATGTGGCAGAAGTGCTATCTTGCTGACAACTATGTCGCTGCATATCAATCTATAAATATGGTACATACAGTATACTATTTGTGAATATTGCAGCTGAGACACATCCAAAGCAACCTTGATGATATTCATCTGCCACCTCCTCTCGCCTCTTGTGGCCAATAAAGCGCGCTTGGTTTGGTTTTGGTCTACTGTGCTAACGTCAGTGGGGACATCAGTCAAGGACACAATTGGCAATGCTCTCTGCCGAAACCCTTCCTCTTTGACTTTTGCTGGCTCATGTTTGCAAGAGAGTGCACTCAGCACGCTCCACAAGCGTGCCTTCACATGGTGTGGTCCTCCTCCCTCCCGACACCCCCACCTCTTCCTCTCCTCATCCCTCTCATCTCGTTCCCCTTGACCCTGACACGCAGCGACCTAACTGCTGATAACAGCCCACCATTCCTCACCCCTCGCCAACTGACACACTTCCAGAAGGGGGGAAGACCTTGTTCCCTTATATTTCTCTGATGCCATTTTTTGGAGCGCTTTCTGCCCTTGACTCTTTCAGACTGCTTTAACTCATTTTTAATTGCCAATCGACGGCGTTTTACGAAAGTCCACTTTGCAATGAGTGTTGACGGAACTGTCATTTTTGGAACGGTCACTTCAAGAGGGAGTCTTTTTCTCAGTTACACTGAGGGACCATCTTCTTTATTTTCCTTTTTTTTTGGTTTTAATATTACAGCTTTCTGTCAACTGTAAGTAATTTCATTTTCGCGTCAGGAAGAAGAATGACAGCAAATGCTTTGTGATACATTGTTTCGCTCAGATTTTGGATTTCCGTTGCAAAGTTTTACCATGAATCACTCATTATTTCAATTTTGTGGGATTTAGTACAGAGCTTCTGAACAAAATCCCCCCGCAGACTACATGTTGCGTCATTTCCTCCATTTCCTATTTTGATTTCCCTCATCTTGGCAAGTTTCCACTACTTGTATGCCTTTTACATACTTTTGGGCTGGCAAAACTGGAAGGTTGAGGTATCTCAAGTACCTGGTCAGCCAAACAAGCTTGCCAAGCTGAAATCAAGAAAAAAAAAAAAAGCAAGTGTGGTAGAGACAATAAAAGCATGTTGTATTTTAACTCCACCTGCCAAATCACAGTTGTCGATCAGTGTCGCTGATCCGCCCATGTGTTACATGCAGCGGACACATCTTTCAAACCAATAATGCCAATGGTAATCATGGTTACACTTTGGCAAATCAAATGAGGGGAGTATTATTGTCATCCCAGTGAAAACCTCGTATGTATTTTCGGACCCTAAACTCTGTTTGTTTTTGTTCTCCAAGGTACAATTGTTCTGTTTTGCACTCTGTAGTGTTCACAATTGAACCCCGAGTTACAATTAGTTCCTGTTTACCATTTGAAAAGGGACACAAATGGCCCAAACATCCATCCATCCATTTCAACACCGCTTCTCCGAAACAGGGTCGCGGGGGGATTTTGCTGGAGTCTATCCCAGCTGACTTCGGGTGGAGGGCAGATTACACCCTCAACTGGTCGGCAGTCAGTCATAGGGCACAGCCAGAGACAAATGACCACTTGCACCCACGACCACACCATCACCGAGGGGGAACCGATCCCACGCTGCCCACACACAATCCAAACATTTCTGCACCTTTTTATTGTAAGTGTTCAAATCAGTGCCAGGCCTAAATGAATGCCTTAGAAGGAGCCTACTACTGTGTGGAATGCAGTTTAAATAAATAAATAAATAAATAGTAGGAATAGCAGATGTAATCTCTACCAGGGATGGGGAACTTATTGTCTTTTGTGCATGTTACACCGACTGACAAAGGTTCTTGTGAACCAAAATAAATAAATACTTTTTTTAAAATCTGTTGTTTGTATTGCTTACTTTTCGTACTTTTGGGCCACTTTGGTTCCCAGGATGCATGGCGGCATGCAATACTGAACTTTTTCCTTACGATCTAGTACTCGACCTTTACATGTGATTGTGCACATCTTGGTAAATGTATGGTACATGTGGGCAGGATTGTCATGAGCTTGATTTTTTTTTTCTCTCTTTAAAGGAGGTGTACAGGTACAAGTGCGACTAAGTGATGATTTGCGGTATGCAATATTGAACATTTTTCTTGATAAGAGCAACAGTTAATCATAATCGTTTAATAAGTGTCTGTTGAATGTGTGTCTGAAGTAACTGTCACATTAACCTTAACCTTAGAACATTGTTAAGATGATACCGTGATTGTGTGTGTGTGTGTGTGTGTGTGTGTGTGTGTGTGTGTGTGTGTGTGTGTGTGTGTGTGTACGTGTGTGTTGTGTGCGTGCACGTGCGCGAAACATTAAAGTTCTTGTTGATTCCGTTGGTGCTAAAAATCAACCAATCAATCAAACTTGATTTATATAGCACTTTTCACACATAAAAATGGAACTCAAAGTGCTGTACAGTTAAAACATTTCAAACGTACAACATAAAAAGAGGACCCCCCCTCCTCTCAAACTACCCAAGGGGTTACATGCAGAGAATGCGGGCTGAATGGTTACTTTGAAACCCACAGTCACGGTTGACCACGAAACAACTAGTAGCTCAGTGTTCCAACATCCACAAACGGCAATTGCTGTCACAACTTGAGATTGACGAGGTACAACGCAGGGTCCACGGTGAAGGGCCCCAGGCTGCCAGATCAGAGGAGGAGGTCATACCAGAGATTGGGAGGCAAGCCCCAAGGAATGCAGATGATTAGATTGGGAGGCCAGCCCCAATGAATGAAATGCTGAGCGAGGCAGCAACTGATCTGAAAGCTAAGATCATGTCGAGAATGAAAGCCGGGCAACCTAGAAACCGATTACAACGACTATGTGAAGTACCACCTGAAAGCCTCATGGAAAGTGTGAATGCAGCACTGAGGGCGATCCCAACCATAACGATCACGGAAACCAATGAGCTGATATACGCTTCAGCATCAGTGATCCTAGAGATGCTTGGCTATAGGAGCAACCATGGGAGCCAAGAGACACGTTACCCACCATGGAAAAGACGGTTGGAGGCTAAGATCAAGACGGCTCGGAAAGATGTGAGTCAATTGACGGAGGCCCAGAGAGGTGTGATGAAAAGGCCGATACCTGAGAGGTACATCCAGATGACCATACCTGAAGCACTCGAAACTGCCAAACAAAGGCTCCAAGCCTTGTCCAGTCGCCTAAAGAGGTACAC
>NW_017842057.1:1491975-1521989 GCF_001891065.2 Hippocampus comes | reverse complement strand
CTGAAGGACAGCACAGAGGCACTCATCCTGGCTGCTCAGGAGCAGGCCCTGAGCACCAGAGCCATTGAGGCCCAGATATACCACACCAGACAAGACCCAAGGTGTAGGTTGTGCAAAGAGGCACCTGAGACGATCCAACACATAACTGCAGGGTGTAAGATGCTGGCAGGGAAAGCCTACATGGAACGCCATAACCAGGTGGCTGGTCAAAATGGGAAACACCTCCGAAGGTGGTGGAGAATGACAGAGCGAAGATCCTGTGGGAAGATGGTAATGGCGAACCAACCAGATATCGTGATCATAGATAAAGGGCAGAGGAAAGCCGTTGTAGTGGATATAGCGGTCCCAAGTGATGGAAACATCATCAAGAAGGAACACGAGAAACTCGAGAAAAACCAAGGGCTCAGAGAGGAGCTGGAGAGAGCCTGGAAGGTAAAGGTGACAGTCGTGCCTGTGGTGGTCGGAGCACTCGGGGCAGTGACCCCCAAACTAGATGAGTGGTTGCAACAGATCCCGGGAACAACATCGGACATCTCAGTCCAGAAATGTGCAGTGCTGGGAACAGCAAGTATACTGCGCAGAACCCTCAAGCTTCCTGGCCTCTGGTAGAGGACCCGAGCTGAATGAGGGATGGACACCACCCGAGGGGTGAGACGAGGATTTATTTATTTATTTTTTTTTATACTCACAAGCAAACCTATGCTCACACAAACACATGCACACAAACATACAAAACTTGGCACACATACCCTAATGATCCTGACATTATGTCAGAGATTTTATTGGACAAAGTTAAAGAAATGACTCGGCACACAGGAAAATTGTCTTCAATATCGGCGGGAGGGGATCTCTGAGAGCGAACGACGGTAGTTGCTCCGATGATCACACTCTCGGCTCCCTCTCCGCCGGTTCGAACTTTTATTGCAAAATACAAGAAAGACACTGCCCCCGAGATTGGCATACCGCGCCCCCCGGTCCAGCCCCTCGGTGCATACCGCGCCCCCCGGTCCGGCCCCTCGGTAGTGATCTGATCTACCCGAATACACAAGTCATAGACTTTGCTGATGACAAATGTCCGCCTGGGCGCGACAGCTGTTCCCAAACTGTCTTTTGGTATTCAACAACTCTTTGTTCCCAATTTGTTTATTCCCACTCTGTGATTGAATCTCGCCTTCTTCCATCTGTTCACCCCCCCTTGCTTTGACGTGATTACTCAAGAAAAGGCCCTCCGCCCAAACGGCCGACACCTCTGCGCTGAGTATGTCCAGACATGCCCAAATTAACCGAAACTTTAAACATGATACAATTTTGTTCATAGATTTCTCTATCATTCCCACCTCTTTATCATAATTAAAGTTTCGTCAAACGCCCAGGTGACATTGATATGCAATTGCACGGGTGGGAAGAAAAACTGTCCTTGGGGGTGACAAAATCGGGACAGAAAACCCTTCCCGGGCAATGGCTATACATTAAATGAAAATCGAAATCTAATCTAAACATCAAACAGAGTAAGCCGACCCAAAACATCAAACATTCACATCTGCAATGCCTTTCTGTGAAGTCGTCATACGGGCTTACATAAGGTTCTAGTAAACCAATCATCGTCCTGTCAGTTTGTCGCCTCCTGCCTCCCAGCGTCGAATCCCATGAGGCAAGTCACTCCATTCTTGGGCCACTGTGCCCACGGTGACCGCACCTAGGTCAATGATGTTTGATGATGATGCTGATGATGCACAGGCAACGCGTGACTTCCTTCCTTTGGTCTTTTGGCGGCGTGCAAGGTCAGCGCACTGGTGTTTGGGTGCTGATTTTTCCTTCCTGGGACTGGCGTCGCTAGGCCCCTCAACCTTGAACCAAAGGAGATTGCACTGCGACTGGGGGATCCAGCCGTTGCGTCCTTCGCCCGTGACCGCAGTTTTTGTTGCTGCAATCACTTGAAAGGGGCCATTACAGCATTCACTGTCCCAGAGAAGTCTTTTTTCAGCACCTTGAAGAAGACCAGTCTCCAATTTGGACCTGGCAAGTCTGTGGAGCAGAACATCCTGGCAGGTCATTGTGCCTATGCATCTCTTTCTGATCAAATAGACTTTTCATGTGAGCCAAGGTGGAAGCGCCCATCGCCAGCAGCCAGAGAACTTCCGCATAGCCATGTTGTTGCCTAGCAACCACCAGACGTGTTACGGGTATTTTACCGAAAGTCGCGATCTAGTTCTGGGTTGTTATTCGAAACGCAACGTACCCGCGCCGAAGCAAACAATGACTATTATTTCGAACTGAAACAGTACGTACCCGCGCTGAGGTTTATATGGGATACGTTACCACTATAGAGTGATCCCCAATCACACTTACGCACTCACACAAAACAATACGCGACATACACATACAACGTTAAAAACAAACATACCCCGAGGTGGTCAACCTCTCCAGGAAGGCACCGCTTCCTTACCGTTGATGCTTTGCAAGAAACGGTATCTAAATGAGCCGAGGCTCTCACAGATGCACTAGGGCTCTGTGTCCCGTGGGAATCTAACTTCCCCCGTACCGCTAACCACGACATAATATTTATTAAAAGAAAAATAAATAAAAGTCCGCGAGAGAGAAGCCCGACCCGAACCTGTTTTACTTCCGCATTCCTGTCGTTTTGGTCCGGAGCAGAAATTGCACGTGTGACCGCAAGTGGAGCTGCTTCGACGCTGCGCCGGAGTTGTCACGCTCAGCGGCTTTGCACGTGTGAACGCTCCATAAAATTTGCTCCGGTGTAAAATACATCGCAACAAAATATTTCGGTGCAGCGTCGGACCAAATGTGTGCCGTGTGAACAGGGCTTCTGAGAGCGAACGACGGTTTAGTTGCTCCGATGATCACACTCTCGGCTCCCTCTCCGCCGGTTCGAACTTTTATTGCAAAATACAAGAAAGACACTGCCCCCGAGATTTGCATACCGCGCCCCCCGGTCCGGCCCCTCGGTAGTGATCTGATCTACCTGAATACACAAGTCACAGACTTTGCTGATGACAAATGTCCACCTGGGCGCGACAGCTGTTCCCAAACTGTCTTTTGGTATTCAACAACTCTTTGTTCCCAATTTGTTTATTCCCACTCTGTGATTGAATCTAGCCTTCTTCCATCTGTTCGCCCCCCTTGCTTTGACGTGATTACTCAAGAAAAGGCCCTCCGCCCAAACGGCCGACACCTCTGCGCTGAGTATGTCCAGACATGCCCAAATTAACCGAAATTTTAAACATGATACAATTTTGTTCATAGATTTCTCTATCACATTAAAAAAAGACATGGCAAGCTAGGCACAGAGAAACCATATAAGGAAAAAACAAATCCATAAAGTTGCTCATGATCCTGTGCGCATCTTGGTCCGTACTTGTCTACTACCATGTACCACTTGTACATGGTAGTAGACCCTTCACTTTCATTTGTATGTTGCCATGGTTGTCCTGAGCTTGATTTATTTTGGAATGGTGATGAACATGTCCAAGTGCTACGCATTTATATGAATGATGTCACTACAATTTAAAAACCGATCAGGTGGTGAAGGAGAATCATTTTTATGTTCCCCATCTCCACTGTCGACAGTGGCCTTTTAAGGCAAATCTGTACCCTTGCATACAGATTGGCCTAGAAAGGGTACAAATCAAAAGCTTCCCAATACGCAGCCTTTTAGCACCTTTTTGTTGAAAGCGTAGATGAGAGCGGATGTAAACGCCTGACATCAGATTGTCGTTCCATTTCCTTTGACAGCAACACCACATTTCCAAAAATGAATTTCTTGAAACCTTTCAGACAAGTGTCATTTCAAAGCAAAAATCTTTTAACATCTGACACAAGACGACTTATGCAAATGGACAAATGTGTTGGACAACTTGATACACTTGTCAGCAATAACACACTGTCATGTAGTAACTTTGAAATCCATTGATATTCATTGACACCGCATTAATTGCCTAGAAATGGTACAGTGATTACTTTAATTGATTTCACATTTTGCCGCCGTGTTTTGAAAGCGAATGCTTTCAGCCTTTTTCCTCTCTCTGTTTTTCATTCTCTACGGTTTTGTAAAGGCTCCCTTTATAACACCTAATTATCAAACTCGCCTCCTCTAGCCTTGAGAGTGAATGGGATTTTGGCATAAATCTATACTTGAACATCTGGTGTCGGCACAATCAAAACATTCTTAGCACCGGGCCCACACTGGAACAAATTTATATTGAGCAAAAATGGTGATAAGGCTGGTGAGACTGGAAATTGGCAACTCAATTGTTCCTCCCCATTCAAATTGTTTTGAAATGTATAGAAATAGTTTTAAGATCTTGCTCCAAGTTTTTTTTGTTTAACGGGGGTGTCGGTCAAGGACTGTTTCAGAGGGAGATATTTGGCACAATGCACTGAGATATTAATACTGTAAGATGTCTCAAATATTGCATGTACCGTATCTACACTGTAGAAATAAACACAGGCAGGTGCTGAAATAGAGCACTTCATTGTATCATCAGACATATGCAAGGCAGGAACTTATGTATCCTTATTATTTGAAGGCTGAAACTGTGTTTATGAAATAATGAAAGCTGATCATAACTTTGCTGTGAGAATTCATACAAGGTGATTTTCCTAAAAGTGTACATTGTGAAGACTATACCTTATTTTGGAAAAGTGATGGATATCATTGTGCTACCATGTTCTAGCCTGCATACGTGAATAAGCCGGAAGGCACTCGTAGTCTTTGTCGGAGATTTTATTCGCATTCCGCCTCCAGAGCATACATTCACATGCAAGTGTCCTCCCTCTTAATGAATCCCACCAGATCTATAGCATCACATTAGTTCATATCCAAATGCTCAGAGTAAATCTCCCCCACATTAACCCTTTCAGGGACAGGGGTCACTACAGAGGACCGTTTATCAGGTTATCAGGTTACATATGGAACATTGTGGAACAGTAAATTCAATTAACGTCTTAAAATTGCATGAACCTTTTCTTTTTGTGAACACTGTGTGATAACGCTACTCAACAAATGGTAAATGGTCCTTCGCTTGTGTATCGCTTTTCCATCGACAAGCCACTCAAAGCATTTCACACTGGCTTGTCATTCACCTACTGATGTCAGGAGCAACTGGGGGTTCAGTATCTTGCTCAAGGACACTTTGACAAAGTCACTAGGGCTGGGGATCAGACCCACAACCTCTAGGTTGGGAGACAACCACTCTACCACTGTCCCCGAATAAATATGACATGGAGCTTTTCTAAGGAGTCTGACAACTTGGGCCTCCAAAGCTTCTGTGCTCAGTTCCCATCATAGCTTATCAAAGGTGTGCTGATATGCATTCCCAAGTGCTGTCTGCTTTGAGGAGCTCGGTTGGTGGCTGTGTGAGCTCCGCAACACTGTGTAAAAGACTTTCCAAGATATTTTACCATACCCACAAACCTTTTCACATCTGCAGTATCTCCGGGTGTAGGCATCGCCGCAATGGCTGCGATTTTGCCGGGATCTGCGATAATGCCCTGTGCCGTCACAATGTGACCCTGAAGCAGGACTTTTTCCATGACAAACTGACACTCGTCATTGTTGTGAGTCATCCCCTCCTGCTGGAGCCATCCCAGTACTCGGTGAAATCTGTTGTTGTGTTATTCTCTGATGGACACGGAAGCCAAGGTGTCATCTGCATGACAGACCATTCTTTCTAGTCCTGTAATCATTTGGTTGAGACTCTTTTGAAAATGCTCCCGTGCCGACAATATGCCGAATGGCAACTTTTTGGAGCAGTCTCTTCCAACCGGTGTGATAAACTTGTAGAGAGATGTAGAGACATCTGCCAAAATACAGACGTAGCCTCCAGTTTTGTGAAGACTGTTGCACCCGCCAACTTTGCCAACGTTTCATCTACAGCAGGCAGAATGTGGCACTCTCTGCAATCGTACTCATTTAGGTGAGTCATATCCAAACAGATCCTGAGCTTTTCATTGGGTTTCGGGGCCACCACAATTCCTGCCAACCACTCTCTCAACAACCTTAATCATTGCGATTTTCTCCATTCTTTCAAGCTCTGCATTCACTTTATCATATAATGGCAGTGAGACTCGTTGTGGATGCCAAGTGCGTTGAGCCTGGCACCTTTCAGTCTTATCCTGTAGTCCCCTTTTGTGCGGCTCAACCCTGTAAAGACCTGCGGGTGGACTTTATTTTATGTCGGCCTCTAGCTCCTTAACACTGTCTACAGGGTGCCAACTGTCAAAATAGCAGAAAAGTCGAACAGAGGGGGATAGGCGGTCTCTGGACAACAAAGATTGGTCACATTAAACTGACCTTTCACTTTCAGGGTTTCTCCATGAGGACCACACAGGGGTTTCTCTGCTCTGGTGAATGGGCTGTGAAAGTCTTTTGAGTAGATGGCAGCTGGTATCGCAGTCATGTCAGTTCCTGTGTCCAAATTGAAAGTCACATTTTTGCCATTTACCTTCAATGTCTTTTTCCAGTTGTTGGGCTGTGCTCCTGCCGATAAATCCAGATTTTCCTCTTTTATGACCTTAAATGGAACTCCAACTGTAAAGATATTTGCTCTATATAAGATATTTGGTTGTTTGTAACATATCTATAAGATTACATTATCCATCCATCCATCCATCCATCCATCCATCCATCCATCCATTTTCTGATCCGCTTATCCTCATAAGGATCGCGGGGCGTGCTGGAGCCTATCCCAGCTGTCTTCGGGCAGTAGGCGGGGTACACCCTGAACCAATTGCCAACCAATCTCAGGGCACACACATAGACGAACAACCAGCCGCGCTCACACTTACACTAAGGTTACATTATTTCCTGTTTAATACATCTTGTTGAAACTTTAGTTCCATATATGCTGCCATTGTTGTTTACATCGCAATGTTTTCTGGGTCGCGGCAAAGAATCGTTGCTGTCCATATTATTGCTCTCTGTCGAGCAAAGCACATTGTTTTTTTCAAAATGTATTAGATTGGAAAGATTTTTTTGAAAAATGAATCTTTTAGTTTCGTGTCTAACAACCAAATAAGTGATCTAGAGCAAACATGTCATGATAGTCAAGGTTCTTTTTAACATTTGGTTCTCCCATGACTGGATGCTGTTTCTTCATCTCTTGGCGTTGTCTTACATGTAGCATTGCCTTTTCCAGTATGGATTTTGTCCACTATCCGATGGTAGTTTTTCTGACAGGTCATGCTACTTTATGCCCAACACTACGCTAATTTCATCCTGCAGTTATCCATTCCGGCAGTGTTGTGTTAACTTGTTGACTGCAGTAATGAAAGACTCATCTGATTCCTCCGGTTCTTGGCATCTTTTTTTAAGACGTGCTCTAAAGTATGACATCGTGTTTGCCTTTGAGGTGCTTATCGAAGGCGAATGGTCTCATACTTCTTCAGCTTACCCTCCCTCAACCCTTGGGTGCTCAAAATATCATCTGCTTTGTCACCCACTGTGTCCACCAGAGAGTTTATTTGATAGTTTCCATCTTTGCCCTCCAATCTAGCCACCAAAAGAAACTTCTTGAAACGTGGAATCCAATTGGACCGTCACGAGTAGCCACTGAAATCAAAGTTTTAAGGTGGGGCGTTTAAAAATGTTGCTCTAGGGCTATTGGTAAAAATTGCCCTTGCTCCCCCGATGTCATCGTCAGATCTCTGAGTAAATTGTAAATCAGCTGTACCTGAAAAACAGATTACGATCTATCCCGCCATCAATGTTCTACACTGTGTATCCTGTTCAGGGTCACGGGGAGCTGGAGCTTAGCCCAGCTGACTCGGGGCAAAGGCCAGACTTACTCCCTGGACGCTGTAGCAGTCAATAAACAAGGCACATACATTACAGCATATCACTGAGCGGGAACTGAGTCACTGCTGCCTGCGCAGAAGCTGAACAAGTGAACCACTACACCAAAGGAGACAGCAACAAGCTTGCGGATAGTATGCAACAATGTCTAAACATTGGGGGGGCCATATTTGATCTTAGTGACTGTGTGACATTTTAAAAGTTATACTGGGCTTTCGTAAGCATAAAATGGTGTCTCTGAATGTTTTTTCCAGTTAAGCTGACCAAGGCTGAGTAAACCTAATCAAGAAAGCCTTTTTACTCGTGTTCCAATACACACAGTTTGCTTCAAGCTTGTTTGTTAAGGTGAATTGCGGTTTCGTTTTTCATTATATGTTTGATGGAGATTCACTATTGCAGTTTTAGAAAGTGAAAAAAAAAAGCATTATTCAACTTTATGAGGAACACGATACACAAACTATGCTTAATCCATTAGATATTCATTGTGTACAAATTCTATTGTTGAAAATTGTGCTTTTCAAAATTGAACGTTGGAGTAAATAGACGTCTTGAAAACGTTTCGGAAAAGAGCTCTACATTGCCAATACAATAGACACACGCCCACGCAGTCAGTCATAAGTAACAATATACCAGCAGGGGGCATGAGTCCATCAGACAAGCTTTGATTTATAACTGCTCAGTCAAATCTACCTCCAAAGTGCAGCCAAATGCAATTCTTTGTTTAAAATAAAAAGAATTAGAGACAGGGCAGTTTTGTGTTGTAGGTATCTCAGAGATAGATGATGATTCATTTTTGACTTTGCTTAATGATTCTCAGGAAAGTTTATTTGTCAAGGCCCTGTTTGGTCAAGGGCAGACCAAAAAACAGTGAATGCGGTGGCTGTTAACTAAATAATTTCAGCTTTATTTCCGCCCCAATAGAACAAGTCAATATTGTTTTTCTTAACTAACTATATGGATGAACCAATAATGTAAACGTTCAGGTAGTGGACTATATCCCGTGCATCATTTCATTTTTTTTGGGTTACTGACGGTCCGATATTGTGTTATTTCTCATGGCCAATATTATGGAAGAACTGATGTATTGAAACATTTGCGTGAATGAGTTGTCAGTATTGACACGATATTGGTCATTCATACTCTTATATGGAGCGTCACATATTTCCAGGCATGCACAAATTCTTTGGACTCTCGAGGTTTAATGCCCCAGTGCTAGATTGTACTGAAAATTACATCTCCAAACACCAAACATCAGTTCAGTTCTAACTTGGTGAATGCTTCATCTGACTTCAGGTAATCTCAGTTTAATTAAATTTGAAACAATGGTAGTAACTCCACAACTTTTTATTTGTTTGTTTTTTGTTCTCATTTGCCAGGACTTTGGAACTTGCGGATCACAGTTTAAGTCCTGTTGTGGAAAAATGACAACTAGTTTTTGGTGAGATGCGAGTCTGCTACCTGGCAGCTCTCGATGTGCCTTTGAGCAAGGCACTGTTCCGATGCCCCCAAGCTCAAGTTCTGTACAGTAGACCAAGACCACTCACTTTGACATCACTCCTTGCATGCCTGCACGTGTGTGATTGGATTCTGTGTCTGGTGTGCAACGCAAGAACTACATGCTGGAACAGAGTGTAAACTACATTTTTGCTTGAGAGATTATCATCATCATAAACAAAAAAGGAAATAAATGATAAGCTACTGAAGGAACCAATGATGGCAAAGTGGAAAAATGATGTCCGTAGAACTAAAACACATAATAATATGTATCGTCTGTGTGAACACAATAGTGACAAAACGCAACACTGGCAATATCTGTGTGGCAATGTGACATAACACATGAACAGATTACAATTACATACAGTTACAGTTAACAATCCAACTCAGAATGGGTGCACTGTCACCTTGGCAAGCCATTTTTTAAGAAGTTGATTGAAATGTTATTGTCATGTGGGGAGCAAAATTTGGATTCAGAAGCAGACAGGACATGGAAGTGGAAAAGTAAAAGTCTTAATCTACAAAAATACAAAGTGACAACAGAGAGCAGGGCTGGATGCGGTACACAAAAAATACTAAGTAACAATTGAGAACAGGATGCCACAGGACAGGAACTGGTGGCGGCCGTGTGTTGTGCACCGTAGGAACGAGCACGGGTGAGGGAAAGGGAAACAGTCTCCGGGGAGCTTCTGTCAATGGCTTTTACTGGCTGAGGCGAGTCCAGAGACTGGCTCCTGTGGTGCACGGGGGTAATCTTTGGGTTGGAGTAGACATTGTTTGATGAGATGCCTGGAGTTTCCACAAATATTGCAAAGACCGTTTTCTACCCGCTGGTTGCATTGCTCCTGAGATGCGGATTCTGCCGCGTCGCATTGGTTCTTCCCTGGCGGACGTAGGTGTCTTGGGGTTTATAGAGGGCAGGGCGACCATTCGAGTAGCAGCAGGACAAAGGGAGGAAGGGCAAGCAGGTGTGATACTTCAGCGGCATTCTCTGATGCAATTGTCAGTCCGAATCACAAGGGAGATTAACCTCTGGAAAGACCCGGGTTCATCCCGAGTGGATAGTTGATTTCGGAGCTCCTCAGATAGTCCGCAAACAAAAGCTGTCTTTTGTCCGGCTTCATTCCATCCACTCTCAGAGGCTAAAATCCTGAATTCAGTAGCACAGTCTGCACCTGACTAAAAGCCCCGACACATTGCCATTAGCCTTTGACGGATGACTGATTAATAAAGATCTGATCGCGGAATCTACGCATCTCCACAGAAAAATACGCAAATGATTCCAACATCTTTGATCCCCACATTTGAAGTCAATTGTTCCAAGTTCCACTTCCCCACCCTTCTCTGAAGCCAACTTAGCGGAATTGTCCGAATACATGCTAAATTGACAAGAAAAAGACAAAAGAACAATTCAGCAGGAGTAGTCTCCAAGCACCTACCTTCCCGGAATAATGTTTAGCAACAGAATGTTGGGTTCCAAGTGACAAGCCAAAGCAGAAGCCGGTTAAACCAGGGGTCCCCAACCTTTTTTGCCCCACGGACCGGTTTAAATCAGACAATATTTTCAGGGACCGGCATTTAAGGTGTGGCGGATTTATACAACAAAATAATATGGTATGAGCTGCATGAAAACTGTGGTGTTTTCGAAATATAATAATAAACACAAGGAGCGTCTAATCTGGTCGCAACACTCTTATCGCTATGGTAATGTTTAATGCCTTCAAAATACGATGCAACGCAAATTCAAAGTGCATGAAAATGATGACTCACCACAGCCCCGAGCTTGATTTTCTGCAATCACAGTCCCATCTCGGGGTAATAGGAGACAATGACACCTCAAGTGTGTGGTTTATGTCCCGTCTACTTCGTAATTTTGTTTTCGTCACCGTTGCTGCAGAAACTCCCCACCTCACACAGGTAGGATGTCGGAAATAGCAACAGTGCGAATGTGGCGATCTCAGAGTATTCAGCCATAACTTTGATCCAGTAGTTTCGAACATACTTTTAAGGCGGCCGTCATTTGCGATCTCCAAGCAGCTTTTTTACTCACTTCGTTTTGTTTATGAGCGTCATCGGTCACGTGACCGAGAAGTGTGGCTTGACGTGAGTCAAGCGTGACACGGACGGATGTAACGGAGAATCCGGTAATTTTTCAAAATAAAACATCTTTCGTATTCCGAAATAAATAAAACGGAAATAAGGCAAGTTCTTTCTGTGCGGCCCGGTACCAAATGCCCTGCGGACCGGTACCGGTCCGCGGACCGGCGGTTGGGGACCCCTGGGTTAAACAATCACTCCCTGCTTGAAGGTGGAGGGATGGGTTGGAGCAGGTGGTAATACACTCCATAATCTCCCCCAAGAGTTCCTTGTGTCTGCCAAGCAGTGCTCCCTAAGCGTGGACTGCTTGGGATACCGTGTCTGAATCTGCGGGGTCCATTACAGTGATTCTCAGAGAAAAGTGTTGTTGGAGGTCCTCAGCTTGACAGCAGTTTCGCACACCAAATTTTGTGAAGAACATACTGTATTAAGATGTATGGAAGGTAAAAATTGTGATTGTATGCGCTTTAATGAGATATTTTCATTTGGTTTAAATGTTTTTATGGGCACACATTTCAATTGAATATCCAAAATTATGTTAATCAAGTCAAAGAAATAAAATCAATTAATCAAGCACAATGCTGTAAATCAAGATTTTGTATGAGCTAACCTTTTTTTTATTGTGTGTGTGCATTGACTTCTTTTGTGAAGCAATGTTCATGCTTATGCAACTTTGCATATAATTCACATGAAAGAATTTCAATATGTTTAATCTCGTGAATTATCTTTGACGAGATATAAACTCATTTGGCTGTAGCTTTCACCCATTGTGATACACACTGTATTATCGTTTATCTGCATAAATCAAACTTTTCCACCAAGAGATGGCTATGAATGGTTGTTGTGTGGCGTGGTTAGCGAGATGGTGGTTTGGGAAGTGGGGGTGGGGTGGGGTGGGGTGGGGGTATAGCGTTGGTGGGTTTACACTGAACAAAATACAAATGACAAAGTCAAAATATGAGCTTGGCCTTATCCCTTCCCTTTATTTATTGTACAAATATATCTCGGAGACAGAGACAGAGCTTGTCTGATGCTGGGGCTCCACTGACCTAGCCACAGCACACTTGCAAAACAAAATCATGTTCGAGACAAACAACAGATAGGACATAATTCTTGGCCCTCATGACAGAGGGCTCGACTTAGCATGAGGCCCCCTCCTCTGGTCAGCCAGGCTTGTTTTCTGGCCCGTGATCGCTATTAACCGGAGGTGCAGATTCAGACTAATGGAGGACCTTGCTGTGACTCCTGGAGGTCAGGGGTGAGCTAGATTGATAGACACAACTTCTCTCCCTCATCTCCCTTTGTGCAACTTCTGCTGAGCCAACAGTCCTGATGGCTCAGATGAGCGAGCAGCCTTAACGTGAGGTGTTGGGAGGGAGGCAGGATAAGATTTGTTGTCAGATTTAACCAATGAGAATTAGTTTTAATATGCGATAATAACAATGTGCTTATGTCACTGTGATGACCAAATGAGCCATCTGCACTTTGAATACACAACATTTTACATAGGCTCTAAAAGGAGACATGTCATCGATACAGTGGCCTCGAAGCTGTCATTACGTTTTATTTTTGCCCTAACTATAGCAGCAACAGCACCATTACATCTGCTATACAGTAATAACTTTATTGGTGTTCATATTACATTTAGTTACAAGTATTTCAAAAATAGACCGAAATCACTATTGCTGATAGCTACAACACTCTAATCATAACAATTCTGTAATAATAATAATACTGTAATAATAATAATAATAATAATAATGATGATGATGATGATGATGATGATGATTATTATTATTCACACTGCTTTTTTAACGCAATTCTCATGATTCTCAATCCAACTTGATACAGCAGCTGAGCAACTTTTCTTGGATTTTAGAGTATCTTGTTAACAATGTTGGCTGCTCAGTGCTGCCAACTGGTCGATTGTTACAAAGTTTAAGCATTTGCATCAGACCAATAATGCCATAAATTACCACATCATTTCCAGGCCATTTTTGCAACACTGCAGAAAAACGTGTGGTGAATTTGCTCATAACGAATCGCAAATGGGCCGAGGATTATTATTGTAATGAGAGCTCGGTGAACCAGTGGTTTGCTCGTCTGCCTCACGGTGAAAAGGTTCTGGGTTGATCGAATCTCGGCTCAGTTGACACATTCTCTGTGTTTGCATGCGGGGGCTTTCTTCACGTACTCGAGCTTCCTCCCACGTTCCAAAAACATACATTTAAGTCCTTGGACTAAGAAAGGCTCTAAATTGTCCTTGGTGTGAGTGTTCAAATGAATTGTTGTTTGTCAATTGTGGCCCATGATTGGCTGTCAAACTGCCCTGAATGTACTCCACCTCCACCTCTTGCCCAAAGTCAGCAGGGAAAGGATGTGGCTCATCTGTGACACTGAAGATTACAAGCAATAGAGAAAATGGCTGCTAATTTGTAAAGCATTTTGCTATAGAAATTCTTGTGTGGACGTTGAATAGTACAAAACACCTTTATGCTAACCCTCAATTTCTTTCGCATTACATAATAAGAGGACTTGGACAACACCATGTCTGTTCATTAAGTTGAGTTAGTCTTGACACTATGGACAAAATCACTCATTGCAGTTTGAGTAATGCAATTGGGGCTCGGGTTTATTACGCATCCATCCATTTACTGTCCATCTTATCTGTTCGGGTCGCAAGGAGCAGGAACATATGACAGAAAACCCTGCGGCAAAAGACAGAGCACATCCTGGACTGTTTGCAAGATGGATACAAGGCACATACGCCCTCACCCAATGGGAAGTGAATATATGCTACCTGCACTCGGTCAGGCGGCATCAGTGACATTGCTTGAGCTTATTAAATGAAACTAAAATCACCCCAAAACATTTTTCCCTTGCTACATTCTACTGGTAATAGGTTGACTTACAATTATAGTTTGATACACAGGTCAGATTTGGGTATTTTTTTTTTTTTTTTTTTTAAACATATACTAGATCCAAATATGCCCTTCAGTGGCCACAGATAGACATGTTGTTTAAAGGTGTACCAAGTGCATAGGCAGGATGATGCAGGAGTGAAAGGAGTGTAAAGTTATGCAGATATCACAATTTGGAAAAAAAAAAGACTTAGGCACTTATGCTATGAGGCTAACGATATGACTCTTTTTTTAAGGAAGCATCCATTGAGAGGCTTTGCAAGCTCATCGAAGTGCATGGCAATTGCTGGCTTCACTTCCGAGGGTACAGAAATGTCTCTGATTCCAGATACATAACTGTAGTCTATCTTCCACAAACAGTCGTCCAGCAGAGGAAAGTTATCATTCTCTCTTTGTGGTTTCCACATATATATATATAATTTTTTTTTTTTTTTTAAGGCATCAGTTTGTCTTCCGCTTTGTTGGTGTTGACACTCCGCCGCCATGCATCTGCGGATTGAGATGATTTGAGAGCTGTGAGTATATCAGCCATGGACACTAAAATGAAAATGAACCCCAAAATTTTGAAGCAATCTGCATGGCATTGTTGGTACTCTTGGAAAAAAAAAAACAGGCTAATTCCATACGCATGGCAAATACACGATTCAGCAACCATCCCAAGGATAACCACCGACTGTTAGAATGATGCGGAATGACTTCAAATTCAGAGCCTCATTGCTTTACACAGCTCACTGAAGATGCAGTGCCATCGTACTCTGCGAGGAAATTGAATGTATTGACCGACATTATGTTTGCCTCTCTTTTATTCAATGAAAGGCTCATATCGAACTGAATGACAGAAGGTGGTGCAGCTTCCTCCGTAGGTATTCGTTTTTTCTTGCGGGGGAATGGGTGCTCAAAGTGGTCATAGAACAATATCAGTCATATCCTGCAGATTGAAAATCTTTGAGCCTGATTCATCCCGTTTGGTCGCATAGCTTTTCTTGAATTTGTTCTCAAAAATAAGGAAAATGTTCATTGAAATTGATGAGTGATGAGTTCTTTTTGATAAGCAAAAAAAAAAAAAAAACATACATGGACAACATTCAGAAAACTTCAAAAAGACTGTTTTGTTCAGTTTCAATTTTCATCCACGCCTATCTCTTTGGAATGGTGACATAAACCAATGCGAGCACGAGGAAAATACCCAGCAGACACAGAAAAGCCCAAGTCGAGACTTGCTTTCAGAAATTACGGCAATGCAAAGGGCAATTCTGTTTGCTCTGTCATGTCATATTTAAATCTCTTCAAGTATTCTTTATGAAGCATTTGGTGAATGTCACATTGTTCATTGCAAGCATGTAGATGGGACTTATTTTTTAAGGAACACCTAATCTGATTTTTTTTTTTCACCATTTAAAATATTTTCTAGTTGTGATATAATAAAATGTCTGTGACATGTTTTTGTCCAAGTATCCTAAGGATCAAAGCTAACACTTAAAAACAAGGTTAATTGTTCAGGACCCTGCGCTTTGGTCATATTTCCACACAGTCACCCTCAGGAGCTGGCAGATTCTGAGCAAACCATCCACAACTTCCTTTCCTAGCTAACTACTGTATAGACATTTGGACTTTTTGAATCACTTACTGAGCAAGAAGGACTGCCATTGTCCTGATTTATATTACACTGATGAAATAGACAGTATGATTTACAGATAAATATCGACCTTTAAGAGAAAGAGATGTGTTTAGAATGAAAAATAAATAACACCTCTATAAATTATGGCCTCAGTCATTCTTTTCCATTCGTTTTTTCATTTTTTTCGTTTCATTACCTTTTTTAAGGATATTAGCCATTATTTTAGGAAGAAGACAACATTCATTAAATGCTAATAACTTTGCCATTACTACAACTACTACTACTAGTAGGATTTATATGTATGTATGTATGTTTACAATACAAAACATATTTATTTATATAGTGCTTTCACAACCATTGCAGTTGTAACATGCATGTACGTATCATGTACTGTGGTACAGTACGTAAATGTGCATACAACGCACACACACACACACACACACACACGCACGCACACACACGCACACACACGCACACACACACGCACACACACGCACACACACACACACACACACACACACACACATACATACATACTGCATACATACAAACAACCTCACCAACTAAACTCGAGCTTCGATATCATAATACACACCCGGGTTGTCTGACTCACATCAAAATATGTGTGTATATTAATTGCAATATCATCAAATGCAAGTAGAATTTTCATGAATGTCTCCCTGGTCAAATGAAATTGATAATTTGTTGTGTAAGTAATGTTAAAAAAAATCGATTAAAAAAAAAGCCCCTTTCTTGGTGTGAGTCATCTAAATCAGCACCATTTCGCCTGTCAAGGCATTTCCTCGGAGGCAGTTCAGCCACGGTCACGTGATTGCCGTTCCACCAATGGCAGCAGGGCAGCATAAGTTTGCGATAAGAGAAAGACAGTAAAGCGCGAGGAGGCTGAGGGAGACACCCAAGCCAATCCCGTTCCAGACGATTTTTTTTCTTGGTCTCCTCCTGCCGTTGTCCTCAGCTTCATATGCAAGGCTGCAGCAACGCCTCCGTTCACATTTTAATAATCAGACAATCATCATTGACTGGCTGCAGCCTGCTCTTCAGATGCTGGGAGACAAGGCTCACGGTAAGGCTCTGTACTTTTCCCCGAATTCTCTCAGAGGTGATGTGCTTAGTTCGGGCCACAACTGTAAACAAAAGGGCGCCACATTCTACCCAAAACAATGAAGGACGTTTTTATTTATTTATTTATTTTTGCAATCTTGTTACAGTTCTTGAACGGCATCGATAGCGCTCGGGGAATAGAGAGGACAACGGCTGTAGTTTGTTAAAACAAAATAGTGGAATACAGCAAGAAGTGCGTGATAAACTGAAACAACCACTTCCATAAAATCCCATCAAGTCACTGTTTGAAAATGCAGTTACAAACAAAAAAAAATAATAATAATAAAATAAAATAAAAAAATCTTCTTCTAAATGTATGTGTTTTACTGATGAAAGCTTACAAAATACTGCAGTGGTCTTGAATTTATAAATCGAAGAAAAAAATGTGTGTGTGTGTGTGTGTGTGTGTGTGTGTGTGTGTGTGTGTGTGTGTGTGTGTGTGTGTGTGTGTGTGTGTGTGTTCCTGTATGAAGCCCCATGTGTGATACGAAACTGTGATCTTGAAGTCATAAATCCATCTAAATAAAATGAACGTGTTCGTGTTTGGAATTGAATTGATAGTTGATAGTTTTGTTGTTGTTATTGTTCATTCGTTACGACATGCCATGTGGTATTTAATTAAGTACGCTTATTTGGCTGGTCAACAAAACCACCAATGTGCAATAGCCAGTCTGCAATAAAAAAAAAAAATAGCCGTAATTATTCGTTCAAAATTTCATTTTTTTTTAGGACACGCATATTATGATTCGTTTTCAGACTTCATTAAAAAGCATTTAGCAATCAATTTTTAAGAATGAGAATTTCCATGCATAAACGTTATATATATATATATATATATATATATTACGATATTATTGGGATTATTAAATTTTAAAACACTTGTTGATTTGTACGCATATCAAATACATGTAAAACAAAACGAACTAATGACTATTTGCTCCAGACATGAAGAGCCAACACAAACACTTGAAAAGTCATGTCGCGCTTGCAACCTTGATATTGTACTCTCATGCTCTGAATGTCCTTGGGATTTTTTTTTTTTTTTTTTTGTGCGCGTCCGTGCGTGCATGTACAGGTGTGACTTTGAAGGTTATGGAATACACGTATGATGACGATCTGGAAGAGTTGTGTCCTGTATGTGGAGACAAGGTGTCCGGGTATCACTACGGGCTGCTCACCTGTGAAAGCTGCAAGGTAAGCAGCCTCTCAAGTGCTGCAGAAAATATGAACACGATGTATTTCGTTCAAGCAGAGGCGGTGGTCAAAAGTTTCGTTTTCATGTTTGCTTTGTCAACGTTAATGTTGACCTATTCAAACAGTATGGCATGCGACGTCTTTTTTAAAAGATTGTTCTGAAACAATGCTTCGTCCAACACATTTCGACAGATTCGCACTCATGTTATAATGTCAGTTGACAACGTAATGTTTTCAGAATTTAATTTCCGTAGAGTGAAAATTAATACCATGCAAATTTGATATTATTTTACTTGAAAACAAAATTAAAACCGTTTTCTGTTGTTTCAGGGCTTCTTCAAAAGGACAGTGCAGAACAACAAACGATACACGTGTGCTGAAAATCAAGAGTGTAAAATTGACAAGACTCAGCGGAAGAGATGTCCTTTCTGCCGCTTTCAAAAATGTCTCAACGTCGGCATGCGACTCGAAGGTGCGTTTTCGTTTATTCTTCTTCTTATTATTATTTCTCACAATAAAAAGTCAACGGATAAATAGTTTATTGGGCTATAAAAACAAGTGAAGACGGATTTATTATGATTTTTATGTCGGCCTATTATGACAAAAATAACGTTATAATAATTATAACGCTTTATTGTTGCATTATCATGGTTATGCGGCGTTTTTGTAACACATTTGTGTTTGCTCGACTATACGAACCAGATGAAAGGACTCAATTCCAATTCGACCCAAAACTTCATTTATTGGCCGCAGCTCTGTCATTACTTCCTATTCACATGAAATGAGATTAATCCCCAGACAGCCATGCAAGAAAGCACCTGCTTCTTCCAAGCTTGGAAAAAAAGGACGCATTCTGGACTTACTGATAAAACCGTGGAGACTCCCGTGTTTTAAATCAAAAGCTCTATTTAGGCTACAAGGAGGAGTGAAGACTGGGGAATCTTCTCAGCCCTAAAAAGGGAAGCAGAAAAGTGAACGTGTGCGCGTGTGTGTGTGCGTGCAGAGGCGGTGGTCAAAAGTTTCGTTTTCATGTTTGCTTTGTCAACGTTAATGTTGACCTATTCAAACAGTATGGCATGCGACGTCTTTTTTAAAAGATTGTTCTGAAACAATGCTTCGTCCAACACATTTCGACAGATTCGCACTCATGTTATAATGTCAGTTGACAACGTAATGTTTTCAGAATTTAATTTCCGTAGAGTGAAAATTAATACCATGCAAATTTGATATTATTTTACTTGAAAACAAAATTAAAACCGTTTTCTGTTGTTTCAGGGCTTCTTCAAAAGGACAGTGCAGAACAACAAACGATACACGTGTGCTGAAAATCAAGAGTGTAAAATTGACAAGACTCAGCGGAAGAGATGTCCTTTCTGCCGCTTTCAAAAATGTCTCAACGTCGGCATGCGACTCGAAGGTGCGTTTTCGTTTATTCTTCTTCTTATTATTATTTCTCACAATAAAAAGTCAACGGATAAATAGTTTATTGGGCTATAAAAACAAGTGAAGACGGATTTATTATGATTTTTATGTCGGCCTATTATGACAAAAATAACGTTATAATAATTATAACGCTTTATTGTTGCATTATCATGGTTATGCGGCGTTTTTGTAACACATTTGTGTTTGCTCGACTATACGAACCAGATGAAAGGACTCAATTCCAATTCGACCCAAAACTTCATTTATTGGCCGCAGCTCTGTCATTACTTCCTATTCACATGAAATGAGATTAATCCCCAGACAGCCATGCAAGAAAGCACCTGCTTCTTCCAAGCTTGGAAAAAAAGGACGCATTCTGGACTTACTGATAAAACCGTGGAGACTCCCGTGTTTTAAATCAAAAGCTCTATTTAGGCTACAAGGAGGAGTGAAGACTGGGGAATCTTCTCAGCCCTAAAAAGGGAAGCAGAAAAGTGAACGTGTGCGCGTGTGTGTGTGCGTGTGTGTGTGTGTGCGCGCGTGTGTGCGTGTGTGAGCGCGCACGGGCACGCGTGTTATTCATTCCATGTTTAAATCGAGTACTGTATTAGGAGGAAACGGCAGTCGGCAACCGACGAGGAAAAGTCGTTATAAACTGGTGATTTGGTTTCGAGATGGTTGCTGCGGTACAATCATGTTTCATTTCTGCCCTCTTTCTGACAGCGGTGCGCGCAGACCGCATGCGTGGGGGGAGGAATAAATTCGGGCCCATGTACAAGCGGGACAGGGCCTTGAAGCAGCAGAAAAAGGCTTTGATACGCTCCAACGGCTTCAAACTGGAGAGCGCGGCCCCTCCGTCCGCTTCTCCTCTCCATGCCGACTACGGCTTCAGCGGCCCTCTGAGCGCCATGCCCGCCATTCCCAAAAGCATCCTCCCCTCCACCCCCGGCTCCATCACCCCCACAGACTACGAGGCAAACCTTTATGCCCCCCCACCCCTGGGTATGCAGTCGCACGTCCCCCTCGGCGGCCAGTACCAGTACGCAGGCTTCCCGAGCAGGGTCATCAAAGCAGAGTGCCCCGACTACACCAGCTCGCCCGAGTCTCTAACGGGATACCCCTACACAGAAATGTACCCTTCGGCCTCACCGCAGCCCCCCATTTTGCCGCCGCTGGTGCTGGAGATGCTGCGCTGCGATCCGGACGAGCTGGTGGTCCGGAACAAGATCGTCGCTCATCTGCAGCAGGAGCAGAGCAACCGAGGCCGCTTGGAGAAACCCAGCGCCTTCAGCCTCATGTGTCGCATGGCAGACCAGACCCTCTTCTCCATCGTGGAGTGGGCGCGCAGCTGCATCTTTTTCAAGGAGCTCAGGGTGAGTCCACAGTCCTGCCAGTTGCTAAGTGGTTCTGTGTCGCTCATCAAGGCATATATGCAAGCGAAAAAGCCAACATAACGTATAAGATTGCACAACATAATGCAACGAGAATTGCGCACAAAACACATCAGTCCAGCATTTTTAATTAAAACCGTTCCAGTGAACAAAATAGTTTTCAAGCAACCCCCTTTAGTGGAATTGTCGTGTCATGTTTGCATCAAAAAGACAGCAATAGCTAAATCGATTTCGTTTAGAGTCTCGCTCCGCGCTAAAATTCACGAAAATTTCATCGCTGTCTTAGGATGTAGAAGCCTTTTAAAAAGCCGATCAACGGAACTGAACTTTGAACAAACGATTTTGCGAGCCCGTTTGATGTCGCCTAGCAACCAAGACGGCTCACGCGCACTGCAAGTAGAGTTGAACAAACCACGAAGAAAACAAAGCAGCAATAATAACCGGTTAGATTATTATTATTATTATTATTATTATTATTATTATTATTATTATTATTATTATTATTATTATTATTATTATTATTATTATTATTATTATTATTATTATTATTATTATTATTATTATTATTATTATTATTATTATTATTATTATTATTATTATTATTGTTGTTATTATTATTATTATACTACTACTACTAATAATAATAACTTGTTACATCCATTTAGCTAACTGTTGCTTTAATAACCACCAGTTATGTTTCCACTAGTTATTGTTGTTTCTTTGCAATTATACATAAAGTATATAGCAACCAAAGGCACGCAGCTATAATAAAATGACAATTGGTACAGAATTCAAATGAATAATAATTTTTGAATTATTTTGATACAATGCAAATAAAGACAGTTGTTGCCTTGTGTTGAAAAGAAAGGTTTTGATGATGCTTTTCATTGTTGATATACACAAAGTTTATGAGGATGAGATTGCAACCATTCAAAACAAAATAAATAAATATATACATACAAATGATTAATTAAACAAAACTATTACTCACTTCAGTAAAAAGAGAATTACCTGCAATAAAAATACTTTTACTTTTGTTGTCATTTCACTGCCCCAAAAGTCTGCTACACAGAACCAGAGTCAGCTTTCGATTGCTTTGGGATGGTCCCACTGTGGTGGGCTGATGCTCTCACACAGGCTGCTCAGCTGGTCCAAAATGCATTTTGGAAACTATAAAATGTCAATTTCAGTATGAAAAGGCCTTGAGAGAATTCTCATCATTAGTGAAAAATGCTATGAAGCAGTTAATTAAATAGTGTTCTATTATGTACAACAAAAATTATGAGCGCAAAATACCTGTCGCTTCACAGAATGAATATAATTACTCTTTTAAAAGATCCCTCCTGAGTCATGCTTAAAGTCAATGCAAAATCAAGTACTAATGTAATCATTTCTCAGCAAACAAGCTTATTCAATTACTACATCATGTTCTGTCACATTCATTTTTGTGAAAAACAAACATGGTCTCCTGGTTGGTCTTTGGGAAGATGTTCTACTTGAATTTTGAGCGTGTCTATGGCAATATTTGCTCATCCACTCAGAACGCTTGTGAGGTCAGATGCCACCGAGTTTTGGGCAAGTGGTTCTAGCTCACAACCTCCATTTTAGTACGCCCTCAAGTTGTTTGACAGCGTTCAAATTAGGGTGCGGTCAAGTGCTTCCACACCAAACTTATCCAAGCATATCATGCTGGTACAGAAAATGGCCATCCTCATTGTGTTCATGGCCAAGTTGGAAGCATAGTATTGTCCAGAATGTCATTGCAAGGTTAAGATTTCAAAGTCAGCGTAATGTGAGTGTTTACCAGAAATAATAGTTTGCATGTCTGCTGCACAGTCAGGAGATCTGGATTCAAACAGCAGTCGGGACATCTAGTTGGAGTTGAGTTTGCATTTTCTCATTAGCTGGCTAGCTGGCTTGCATGGGTTTTGTTGGACTACTGCAGATTCCACATTCAACAAATATACGTTAGGTGAAGTCAAGACTCTAAATCAGGTGTACAAGTAGTTAACCACTGCCCCGACGAGGACAAGCGCTGTCGAAATATGGAGAAATGGAAGCCTTGATTGATGAATTCACATTTACTATTACAAGGGATGTACTAGGCGTAAGCATATTTTAGCTGAACTCGTTTTGAGGCCAACCAGTCGATCAATATTTATTCATCTCAATGCAGAAATTCACTTCTGTTTTATCCACATGCAATTGGAATTATCTGCTTCGGAAGCTCAGAACCTGAACTTCAGTGTATCGTTGTTGTATCCTGTCATTTGATGCTTACATGTTGTGACTTTGGGAGTGCTCATTTTCACAAGTGTCCGGTTATTCACAGTTGAGGATATTTTTTGGAATGTCTCTCCTGTGTGGGTAGCTAGTTCCTCTTCTTGCACAGAGATACAGCATCAATGTGGTCTGCATGCCCATATCTGTCTCCAAAAGGCACCCAAGCTTCTCCATTATCCAGTTTGTGTTGCTAGATGTGCGATGTTGTTGCTTTGTTACTCTGCAGCTGTGACCACATGTCGGAAAAAAAGGCATTTATTCTTTTGACTTCCGGGCCTCAGGTGAAATTTTCCAGTGTTGCAGTTTTGGCACCACATCCCTGGTGGGAAAACACTAATTTAAAATGATTCAATAAAAGTGTTTTCGACCCAATAATGAAATAAAAATTGTACCTGTAAACAAAGAGCCCAAACAGACAAAATGAAAATAGATCACACTTAACTGTTAAATAAAACGGATCTGTACTTAACGCATGTACTTTAATGGTTAAAAAAAAAAAAAGAGTTTCAGACACTATAACATAATGTAGTTTAAACATTGAGTTCAGTGATTCCTGTACATGTCATTAGATGAGGGGTACCCAGCGTAAAACTAGCAATATGTGTATCGCTTTGTTAAACTGCTCACGTAATTCCTTTAAATGAATAAAAATGGTGCATGGGCAAACACAAGTTTGCAAAACAGTCTTGTGTTCATGTACTCACGAATACCTTTTTCGATAAGGTTCCTTTCATTTTATATGTGAAGAAAATAAATAACCAAAAATAAAGCGATATACACAGTTATTCCATGTGGTGTTCTTGCGACACTTTATTCAGCAGTAAATAACAGCAAAAAAAGAGCAACTAAGACTTTTCATCAATTATTTTTTTGCTTGATATTTAAAAAAAAAAAAAAACCCGCAAAGCCAAATTTTTCACAACTTGATCTATCACATTGTTTCACCAAATACGATTGCAGGCTCAATGTGCCATTACTACAGCATAACTTTATTCCATTTAACATTCACTCGTAATGAATCTACAATTACACGTAGAGCATGTCACGGTCTCAGTGCATCATCCCTAGTTCCTATCTTTACGAGAGGAATTGAAGACAAACTCCAATGAAGGACAATTTCAGTGATTTAATGGAACGCCAATTGATTCCACTTAGACATCTACCTGGAGAGGTGGCAAGGCGATGTCCAACCATGACTCTCCAAGGTTGGACATCGCCTTGCCACCTTACCAAGTAGAGGCATCACACCAGACTGACACAGGAAAAGTAGTTGGGTCAATAATAAAATAAATTGGTTTATTTTTAACCCAGCCACTGGGTTAAGATAGCATCATCCCAACAGTAGTAAATTTGACCCAGCTGAATGGGTTGGTCTATTTAACCCAAGAGCTGAGTTACAGATTGAACCTAATTGTTGGTTCAAATTAGGTACAGTTATTGGTTCAGTTACCATCCATATTATGTTCAGTCATCTATCCAAATGCTTGTCATATTAACCACAATGCAAAATTAATTCAAATAAATTACTGTTGAATCTCAAAGAATAGTAATTGTATTATCTTATCATATATTACCAATACCTGGCGGCCCGGTAGTCCAATGGTTAGCACGTCGACTTCACAGTGCAGAGGTACCGGGTTCAATTCCAGCTCCGGCCTCCCTGTGTGGAGTTTGCATGTTCTCCCCGGGCCTGCATGGGTTTTCTCCGGGTACTCCGGTTTCCTCCCACATTCCGAATACATGCATGGTAGGCTGATTGAACACTCTGGATTGTCCCTAGGTGTGACTGTGAGCGTGGATGGTTGTTGGTCTCTGTGTGCCCTGCGATTGGCTGGCAACCGATTCAGGGTGTCCCCCGCCTGCTGCCCGATGACAGCTGGGATGGGCTCCAGCACCCCCCGCGACCCTAGTGAGGATCAAGCGGTTCGGAAGATGAATGAATGAATGAATATTACCCATACCTTTGAGACTCTTCAGCTCTGAAGATATTACAAAACACATGCTAGATTTGGTCAGTGAAATTATATAATATGCTATTTAAAAAAAACACCAACACATTCAACAAAATGTAATGAAAAATATTTCTAAAACCGCCTTGAAGTCAAGAAAAAGAAATTCAATTGATTGTCAGAAAAAACAAGTAACCGTAGTGCAAAACAACTAACAAGCAACAGTATCAGTCCGAAATAAGAAACAATGAACAGGAGCATGAAATTGAACAACCAGCCAGTGCTGCAAATGCTGAGAGCTGTCAGCTCGATTTACAAGCACATATTCCACTATCAAGAATGCTTGACTTAACTGCTGGCAATTTTCTCGATTCCCACATGTGTTCAAACAGTTTGGGGTATAGGACCTATGGGTTGTGTCTCGCTGTGTTGGCCTCATGAAGATACTCCACCATGTTTGTCCCAGACTGAAAAAGAAACATTGAAGGAATGCTGCAAGAGCATGTGAGAGAGTATGCGTAAGGACCAAATGCTCGCAAACCAACTGACTGTTTGTCATTACCATAAACAATAATAATCTGTCCATCCAATCGGGCCGAGGCAGCCATTTTAGGTGGGCAGATACTAGGTGCTCTGTTGAAAGACTTCTTTACAGTCAACCACATAAAATCAGGTCCAAATGGGTAAAATACAAAACAATGTCATCGTACAACAAGAAAGTTTACTACTAATTTACCAAACCAACTAGCTAACTGTGTTACAATTGTAAGTCGAGGGGTTCGTAGGTGAACAATTCAACAAAAGCTTACACAATGGTAACGGCTAAATGGGTAGCTAAGTTGTTGATCAAACTTACCAGGTGCCTTGACAATGTGAGAAATATTTTCAACAGGTAACGAAACAAAGAGAATGTGAATTGCGCATGTAGTGTGCAAAAGAAAAAAATAAAATCATGAATTTACCTTGCCAAGCGGATAAGCTTTTCCAGTGGTAATTTGTGCCCTGATGTGGCCTGGACTGGCCAGGTTTGGAGATTTAAGTTGATTGGGTGGATGGAAGTTTATCGATGTGATTTGAAGCAAAACAACCCATCTGCTGAGTCAATTCAAGATAGAAATAACTCATAATGGGTATAATATTTTCGAACCAAGTGCTTGAGTAGATCGAAACAAAAACATTTTTAGTATTTAGGACATGTCAACCAACCCTCAGAGTGGCATTGCAGGAGGTGGCCAAAAACTACCAATGTTGGCATCCCTCCATAGACGAGTGTCCAAAACCGGGCTCTGTGGGCTGACAATTGGTCGCCAGTCTATTGCAAGGGTCACATAGACATCACATTCGGACCCCAATCCACAACAGTCACTGAGCAGGAATGCTGACTAGACAAAAATGCTACATTGCAGTGAGTGACCTCACTTTAAAAAAAAGTGCTTCCTCCAGCAACTGCAAAATGCTTGTAAGGTTGATTAAACACTCAAAATAGGTGTGAATATGCATGTGAGTGGTTGTTCATCGATATGTGACTGGTGACTAGTCCAGGGTGTACCCCGCCTCTCACCCAAAGTCAGCTGGGATAGACTCCAGCACACCTACGAAATATGAATGTACAGTATGTGTTATAATAATTTGAAGCCATAAAAGAAAGCTCAATTTGTAGTTGGCTCCGAATGACTTTTTTTGAGTACCGCCACACAGAGAAGCCGACCCTAAAGATTGAAAGTGATTAGAAATGGGCAATCGATGGATGGATGAATGCATTTTGTAATTGTGAGTTATTGCGCAAGCACTTATGACTGGGCTAATCGAACATTAATTTTGTCATCTTTCAAAACAATATTTTACATTCAATACACTATTTTACTTGAGTCCCATCATTTTTTTGAAATACAATATTTTCATTATATGTAATACACACAGTAAAAACAGGAAACGACAACCTAGCATAATGAAATGAGTAACAGATGCTTGTGTGATATGATGAGCAGTTACATTTTGGGAGTATGCGTGGCACTGCAATTTTGGCCATGCTCTAGATCAGGGGTGGGCAAACTTTTTGGCTCGGGGGCCACATTGATTTCTAAAATTTGACAGGTGGGCCGAGTCAGCACATCACCCAACATGACAGCATTGCTCAGCAGTTGTCGTGCAACGAACTTTTGAAGCCAGCCACGGGGCGCTTCGAAGTCGTCGATGCTCATAGTTAACACTATGGAACTTGCCTCATCTCTTTTTAGTGGTCCAGTTTGCGTAAATTTTTAACACAACAACAGTCAAACCATTCCAGGAAACGTTCATTGACTCAACCGTCCATCGGGCTGCAAGCAATTCACTCTGAGCAGGGAAATTGCCAGAATAGGACTGAGCAAGAATCGCTTCCTTGTTTTCCAAAGTCTCGTAGATTTGAGTCTTTCCGACTCCAAGCGTCTCCTGAATGTTTCGTACTTTGTAACCCGCTTCGTTAATCAATACATATCACTTTCTCTTTCACGATCATTACTTTTCCTCTTCGTTTGGATGCCATGATCTCCAGGGCGTACATGTAAATGAATGAAATTAAAATATTTCAAAATTCCAGTGAAACTCACTGCAATCAAGAATCACTTCCATGTCGCTGTTTTGGATCCAATGATCGAAAATAGCGGCGGCGCGGACACACTTATTCCGGCGTATCGAGCGGGAGTTGCTGGTGTTGACGCTACTGCGAGCTTCCGTATGGCTTCCGGAACTTCTGTTGTAATGAATAGATCGTATTGTAAAATAGTAGTAGAAAGTTTAATGCATACGTTTTTTTTTTTTTTTTTACCGGGTTCGAGAATTTCCGTTTGACAGAGTTCTGTCTATCGCTCTCCTTCGCTCTTCGTCTCCCCCTCCCTCCTTGTGCTCTGCAACTTCAAGTCACTGTGCCACCTGGCGTTGAAAGGCCTGTCATTACAAGTCCAAATGAAATGAATGTAATCATTCACATCAAACCTTAATTGTGTATCAACCTTCGGTGGGCCGGATTAAAAAGACCAACGATCCGATACGACCCGCGGGCCATATTTTGCCAACCGGTGAGTCTCGATTGTGGTGTTCATATTTCAAGGTTCCTCAGAACAGCATAAAATGTTTTCTAGCAATTTTGCAAATGGATTGCAATATGGCATGATGATGTATGCAGTTCACAAATGTTGGACTCGGGCATTTGTCATTTACTGTCCAAAAAACTTTACAAATCCAAGTAAAGTTTACAGGTCTGATTAAAGGATTTTTTTTCTCAAGAGTACTAAAAATATACTCATTGTGTTTTGAAAAAAAAATGCAAACAGCTCATATAAGAACGGAATATTACACAACAAAAAAACAACAAAAGCAGCATTTATTTACTGAGACCTGTGCTATGATTTCTAAGACAGGAAATTGGAATCCCCTTGAACTGCCTGTGTTAGACTTCTAACTACTAACTAATATAATTAGTGAAGTAAACCAATTTATATTGTCCAGGAACTGCAGTAAGATAGCCTCTTGTACACTGGACATGACAAAGTGAACAAAAAAAGAGAGGAGCTGGACAGAGTGAATGATCATTTTAGCAGCTCATAAATCCAATCTGTAATCTCTTTGAATTCAACCAACAATACTGATTTACTCAAACACCAATTTAAATATCCGCATATTTTCTAGCGTTATTTTGTCTTATTGATAATGATGAAAGCAGTGCATAGCACTGAAAAGTGAATCAAGATGAGCATCAAATGATTTTGTTTTTATTTTTGACCACTTTAAATGAAGTTTAAATGTGAATACTTATGAACCCTTCTCCCATTTAAAAAAAACAATTCACATTGTTGCAGGTGCACATGGAATGTGTTTTAAATGTTTTTTCTTGTGGAATTCAAACTGTTATATGGCCATTCAGCAGCCCGTCTGCACAGTGAGAAGAAAGCTGTGCAGCAAGAGCTGTTTCTCTGCGCTAGATAATTACATTCCATGCAGACGATAACAGGGGAATGTCAGCCTTCCACTGCAGCGCTGCACTCTACTCGGCTACATTGTTATGAAATTGTAAGCCATTGATTGCGGCAATTCCTCAAAGGTGGCCTTTGTCATGTCTTGGGTTTGACCTTCCATTCACCTGGTGAATGGCAGATGTTGCACATGCGGTGTACACAATGAATTTTATAATGGCTCGGCGTGAGGGCAGTGAACTGGAGATAGAAGATTTGGAAGTAGCTTAGCCTAGACGATCTTCAAGAAGTGTATAAAATCGTAATCATTTGACCGCTATTTTTTTTTTTTTTTACATTCAGAGTAAAATGAACGGCAAAGCTCATTTTATTTATTTATTTTGTGTGTGTGTGTGTGTGTGTGTGTGTGTGTGTGTGTGTGTGTGTGTGTGTGTGTGCGTCCATGCAAGCATGTGTTGGGGGGCGCGGGGGACTTAACCATCTTGTCATCTAACTACAGCAAAAGGGAGTGACTAAATCGGCAATAACTTATTCTGGAGATTAATTCCTATTAACCATTTCAGGGACAGTGGTTACTCCAGTGGACAGCTTACCATGTTATCAGGTTACAGCAGTGGTCCTCAACTAGAAATGCTGTAGGTCCATTTTTTTTTTTTTTTTTATAAGACCAAGGTCCGGTCCCATGCACGGAGGTCATGGGGAGCAGGGCTATATGCCCATTTAGTATGGTCAAGCCAAGCTTATACAAATCACCACCACT
>NW_017842057.1:1486821-1491446 GCF_001891065.2 Hippocampus comes | reverse complement strand
TTGGGATAGACGCGTGCTGACGCTTATGTATGGGCACAGCTTAAGTTCAGAGGAGCCAATCAGCGCGTCGTTATCGCCGACATGCCCTGCTCAGCCAGGGTCTCCAGTTAGTCAAACATTATACAACACACAGTCGCGCTGCTGCGGTCCTCTGCAATACATCTGTTAGTGCACGCAAACAATACAACGGATAATTTTAACAAGCGATCGCGGTAATGCGCAGATTATAGTCCACAAATATAAAATGTATCACGTAAAAATCACTTTATAAATTATTATTTTATACAATTTGCTGAGGGTCCGGACAGAGGAGGTCCGGACAGAGGAGGTCGGCGATCCGGTTGTGGATCGCGGTCCGCCAGTTGAGGAAGGCTGGGTTACAGGGTGTGTAAAAGGGTTAAATTACTTCAAATCTACAATTGGTTGGTGACCAATCCGTGTTCAACGCTGCCTCTCGCCCAAACTTAAATGGGAGAGACTCTGGCCATCCCCAAATATCGAAAATGGATGGAAAATAACTTTATTTCTCAATATGGTGTGTTTTTGGGTGAGGTGAGCAGTGATTACATTTTTTTTAAATGATTGCCGTTTACATTATCTCCTGGTGCTTGTGTGTGATCTTTCTGAACAATAACCATGCGTGTGAATAGGAGTCGCTGTGGTCTCTGTGAGCGACTCGTGGTCTGTGCCAGACAGATGCTGCCTCTGGCCCCGAGTCGTCTGCGAAAGGCTTCTGCTAGAATCCATACATCGTCCAAAATAATAGTCATCCGGTCTAGTCGTGTGACGGAGCTTAAAACGAGGCATACACCTATATAGTAGTTGCTACTATATCTGTGCTATTCCAATCGCGTAATTTTCAACTCACTGGTATTGTTTTTTTTTTGTTTTTTTTCCCCCAACAGAGCTGGCTTCATGCAACAGTCTGTGCACTTTCTCATAGGTAGCGCCAATTTCCTCAAAACTTGTGTTCGAAATGGCCACAGGCTTTGGCTCTCGTCCACAGTTTGTTATGGAAAAGAGGCAAAGAGTGAGAAGTGGAAACATTTTGTTCACTCGTCAGGGCAGCTAAACTGAGTCTGCAAAGCTTCATAGACTGCAGGAGGGAGCATTGGCCTTATTGGTGTGGCCCAACAGCTTGTTGATCGTCAGAGCTCAGTGTGACAGGTTTGCAAATGTGACACATTTAACCGACTCGACCTCAACTCAAGTGACTCGACCAGAACTCGGGTGCAAAAAAAAAAATTAATCGGCACATCTCTCGTTGAAAGAATGTGAATTCTGAAATTAATGTCAGCATATGATTAGGTGTTATCGTAATAAAATAGCCACGGGATGAAACATAACAAAAGGATTTTGATGATGTAGAATGTGCACATGACCCAATATTTTAGTCAGAGCTGTCCTTGTCACATTTCAAATCATTCTTTGCAGATATCCGTGGCCTCCACAAGGAAATGCAATAAAATATTTAAAGCTTTTGTCTCAAAAATATTTACATCCTATCTACTTTGCTGCTGAAGAAAATCGCCCCAGTGGTACAATGTGACACGCAAAAGCTATACACACACACACTTAACTCCAAAATAAGCAAATCTCTCAATTCAAGTAACTTGCTCAATATTTTGCATGTTTGAGAAGCTTTTCAGTGTCTTTTGGGCTGCAGCTGAGAGTCCAACTCCTCTTGTAGAGGAAGCGCTGGAGGTCGCCGAGACCTTTTACTTCCTTAACCCCTTCCTTTATCACTTGAAGTCCAGACCCCCACAGCGGCACTCTTCCAGATGGGTGTGTGGCCCAGATTGGAGCCTCTCATCTGCCACTAATATATTGTTTGATTTAGACGGACAGTAATTCTGTCAGCTCCATGTCAGATGAATGTGGGTCTGAGCTGAAAGCCGCGGCGGGGCAGCCATTCATTTTCTCACCTTGTTTTTATGGTCCAATCGTCTTCCATTTTGTTCACATATTTCGGTGTGATTTAGGACTGCAGTGACAGGGGGTGTGCGTTGAAAATTAGGAGCAAATTTACGGGGACGTGTTTTCCAACACAGGAGGTACGAAAGGCTGATACTGTTTATCGATGAAACTGACACAGCAAAAAGGTTGCAAAAATACACAACACATGCAGTACTGTGACAGCGTCTATTTCATTAATAAAATCGTTCCTATGTGAGGCAGTTAGAAAAGACTAAGTTGCTTCTTAATAATACATAACCCATACTCGGTTATTTGTTGTCTCTCCTTTTCTTGCAATTATTACTTTTTTTTTTTAGACTAACTACCATGTCGTTGCAGTTGTATTGGAACTATGTTTATCTGGCATGTACACTACATATGACTGAAATGACAAATTAAGACGCAATGAAAGAAACATTTAACCGTAATTTAACAAAAAAAAAATGCATTATAAAAATAATTGTTCTAATCTTGATTTTTTTAACTATGTAAAAGTGTATTGAAAACAACAAATCAAGAGCACCGAGTAATCCTTTTCACATCTGTGTGTACGTGTTTTGGAAAATAAATCTTACACTTAACTGCAGGAAACTAACTCTCGATACTAATTTTTGGCTTTACATTTTTTTCTTTTCTTTGTCTCACTCTGTGTTTGTCTTGTGTCTCCTGGAGGTGGGGGATCAAATGAAGCTTCTGCACAACTGCTGGTCTGAACTTTTGGTCTTGGATCACATTTTTAGACAAGTGCAACATGGAAAGGGAGACAGTATCCTGCTGGTGACTGGCCAGGAGGTAACAACTCCCCCACACAGCTTACCACCAGTGCATTATATAAAAAAAAAAACAAATTAAAAATACAAAATAAGCTTTCTTCAGTGCTTCAGAACTTCTTTGAGAATTTCCTCAGTCAGGTTGTTTACTTGAAAAAACATACATGGACAGTGTACTGCATATCATAATTCCCAACAGTCTATGAAAACAATGGATTACAGCATTCTTTGAGGATGAGTAGATCAGTGGGGCAGGCTGACCCGCCACACATATTCAGAAGGTGGAAAACCTTAGAATCCGTCGCTCGTGAATAACAGTCTAACATTGTGAAATATTAATTTGGAAGTGACAGGCGAACATACGAATAAGATCGTGTATCCTGAAAGCAACCATGCAAAACCGTGGGCCAGACAAGATCCTGGTTTATTACATCGATTTTGTTCCACTGAATGATGTCCATTTAAAATATATCAAGGATGTACGGGAAGTCAGATTTTTATTATTTTTTTTACAGCCCTTTACCTCATGTATGGAAGTCAAACAATGATAATGTCAAACTTAGGAAAGAGCCAAAATCAACTGCTTGGAAACATAAGGCACTTTTTGGGGGGAGGGGGGGGGTGGATAATTGCTACAGGGTTTATCAGATCAACACCCAGCCTCCCAGTCCTTCTGAAGTGTTTTTACTTGCTTTTGAAGAAATACTCATTCTGATACTACCTAATAAACCACATCTGTAGATGTGAATTCCATTCCCCGTAAGAACTTTGATCCCTTGCTTTGGTGAGTGGCCACATAGGCACTGACTTAAAATTTGCTGATGGATGTGCTAGAAAACATACCTGCATCAGTAATACAGCTCGAAGGGTTTACGTGACAATATAGAGATCCAGGGGTGCCCATTACGTCAATCGCGATCGACCGGTAGCTCGCGGACTGGTCCCAAGTCGATCGCGAGGGGTGTAGAGGAGAAAAAACAAACAACCATTTGTGTGTCTTTTTGTATGTTAGTAATACATTTTTTGTTTTAATGTACACTGCACCCTAATCATCCTATCAGTGTCATTTTCACAAAAAGTATAAAATGAATAAAATAAAATAAAATAAAATAAAGCAGGTAAATTTTTAACCTACGGTGTTGCGTGACCTGCGTCACCGGAAGTTGTTAGCGCTCAGCAGTCTGCAATTGCAGCTTGTGATCGGAGCTGTTGCAATATCTTTATCGTTATCGTTATTCTCATTCAGAGTTTGTTTCGTGTACAATTCACCGAGAGCACGGGCAAAGAATAGGAATCTGGAAGGCCGAGGGAAGCATTTTCAAACGGTACGTGTGAGCTATGATAGTTAACAGGCTGCCAAAGTGCCTCGCATATCTCCACGTCAGGCTGTTCCTCACCATGGCGTGCGTGTGTCTAGCCCCGTTCACACGGCAACGTTTGGTCCGACGCTGCGCCGAAACAGATCCAGTCGAGCGTTCACACATGCACATTTGCTCCGACGTAGCTCCACTAAAGAGCTTATACCGGACCAAATTTGATCCACCTCAGGGAGGTGGTTTAAAAATTTGCTCCAGAGCAAATGCTTGTTTGCGACGCTACGCCGGAACAAATGTGCACGTGTGAATGCAGCTCGGTTAAATTTGCTCCAGAGCAAATGCTCGCTTGCGGGGGAGTGGCCTCGCTACGCTCGCTACCAGATGCACGGAATCCGACCCCGGTTGACAGTAACGAGGGGGCCAGCGACACAGACGAAGCCCGGCCGTGCACCCCCGTTCCCGGTAAAAGTGTCGGCGATTTAAGCGGTGAAGACAGTGCTCACGATCAAGAAGAGGATCGAGAAAGCAGTGACGTCAGCCGAGCCCGATTTGCAGGCCCGAGCCCGAAGCAAACCCGACATTT
>NW_017842057.1:1457816-1486677 GCF_001891065.2 Hippocampus comes | reverse complement strand
AGCGCATTCTCTGTTTTATCCAAATTGTTTGTTTTAAAACAAGTATTCCTTAGTTTAGTATCCGCACATTGTTTTAGTATACATTTTTTAAAACATATATTGTGGCAGTCATAAGGAGCACACACGATTGACTGTAAACACGTCTTTATTCCACGACTGCCGACAAGTGGATCTATTCTGAACAAGGACAGAATAGTGTCCGCCATAATATTTATTAAAAGAAAAATAAATAAAAGTACGCGAGAGAGAAGCCCGACCCGAACCTGTTTTACTTCCGCATTCCTGTCGTTTTGGTCCGCAGCAGAAACTGCACGTGTGACCGCAAGTGGAGCTGCGCCGGAGCTGTCACGCTCAGCGGCTTTGCACGTGTGACCGCTCCACAAAATTTGCTCCGGTGTAAAATATATCGCAACAAAATATTTCGGTGCAGCGTCGGACCAAATGTGTGCCGTGTGAACAGGCCTTCTGTGCGTGCGGTAATGGGTCGATCGCGGGAGGTTGGTTGATTGAAAAGTCGATCTTTGGTCAAAAAAGTTTGGGCACGCCTGAACAAGAGCAGCAATAATGGCAACAAAGATAATCCTTGAGATTTGTAAATTATGTTTTTTTTAGCACCTTCCGCAAGACTCAAAAAATAATAGTAGTCTTATTCAGGCACTTATGCTCTATCCATCCTTTTTCGATACTGCTTGTCCCCTTTTGGGTCAGGGGTAACGGAAGCCTACTCCACTTGGTTTGGATGAGAGGCAGCAGACACACTGGACTTGTCGGCCGTAAATTGCATCTAACGTGTAGACAGAGGACCATTCATATTCACTTTCAGACCAATGGATAATTTAGAGCAGGGGTGGCCAAACTTTTTTGACCAAAGATCGACTTTTGAAGCGACCAACCATGCACGATTGACCTGATCGCGCACATGCAAAGCATATACACGCGCCCACACGTGGGCGCCCAACCATGCACATGCGCGCTTATGCGCGCACGTACGTCACGATGAGCAACAGAAACACTCAAACATACAAATACTCCCCCCCGCCCCTTTCCTCCTTCCACCCCTCGCGGTCGATTTGGGGCCACTCCGCTGGCTCATGGTCGATCACGAGTGACGTAATTGGGCACCCCTGATTTAGAGGTTTCATTCTACCCCAACATGCATGTTTATGGAACGTCTACGCCGAGATTCAAACCCGGAACTTCTCGACTGTGAGGCATCCGTATTGTGCCGTCACCAATACTTTTAGTCATTTTATTATGAAACCATAATGTTGATATTTGCGATTATTCCAAATATAACTAATCTTATGCATATATTGGTAATTAATCACTAACTTTTGTTTTGCAGATCGAGCTGACTTCTGTTCTGTCTCAAGGTGAGGCAAATTTGTCAAGTTTGGTCCAAAGAGGACAGGATCTGGCCATGAGGTTGAGGGTACTGCAGGTGGACCGCAGGGAGATTGCCTGTCTGAAATTTCTGCTCCTATTCAACCCCAGTAAGTCAACATAATCATGTCGATTTAATGATTCTGTCGATGAAATTCTTTTGGGTTGAATAAAAATGAGACGCAAAAATTCCTGTACACTTCAGCGAATGAGAGTATTTTTAGATAAGATAAGAAAACCTTTATTTGTCTCAAAATGGATAAATTTCCAATTTACAGCAGTATGAAAGGGAGAAAGTAGAAGACAAAAAGGATACAAATAAATATCAATATAAAATATAAGCGGGTGGCCTGGTGGTCCAGTGGTTAGCGCGTCGACCTCACAGTGCAGAGGTACCAGGTTCAATTCCAGCTCCGGCCTCCCTGTGTGGAGTTTGCTTGTTCTCCCTGGGCCTGCGTGGGTTTTCTCCGAGTAATCCGGTTGTCTCCCACATTCCAAAAACATGCATGGCAGGCTGGTTGAACACTCCCAATTGTCCCGAGGTGTGAGTGTGAGCGCAGATGGTTGTTCGTATGTGTGTGCCCTGCGATTGTCTGGCAACCAGTTCAGGGTGCCCACCGCCTACTGCCCGAAGACAGCTGGGATAGACTCCAGCACCCCCCGCGATCCTTGTGAGGATACGCGGATCGGAAAATGAAATGAATGAATAAATATAAGCATATTAAAAGTGGGTGAGTGGGGCTGAGTCCAGGTTTTGAGGTGCATCTATATTCAATAGCCTGACAGCAGTCGGCAGGAACGAGCAGCGGTACCTCTCCTTCTTGCAGCGCGGGTGTATCAGTCGCTGGCTGAAGGAGCTGACCAGTGCTGTCAGGGTGGCCTAGAGGGGGTGGGAGTGTCTGTCCATCATAGCTCTTAGCTTGGCCACCTCCTCCAGAGTGTCCAGGGAGTATAGTAATAATTTTAATCACTAGAGGTGCGAGCAGTTATGAAGGGCCCCTGCAACCCGGGCCACGTTGGGGTATTGACATATATAACTCTTTAAAATGTAAACCTGTTTGAGCCAAGTTTCATGGGTTTTTGCCCAGGTTTGGACGCTCAAAAACAGCATCTTTTTTCTTTGTAAATGGCATATTTCGTGCCAGCAGAATGGGATGAAATAAAATGATTTCAATACCTTTTCTTATTTCCAACCTCTTTATGAGACACAATCAAAGACTACCAGGCAAAGTTCAGTAAAAAGAGTTGAGCAAAAAATATGACTTCTATAAAATCCAAAAAATGGTTAAAAGTAAAATAAAATTCCCTCCCAATTTTTGTTGATCTAGGTGAAACGTATGACCAGGCGTGCTTTGTTAAAATTTTATCAGGGGCTCCGCTGAACCATTAAAAAAAAAAACCGCACAACGACCCTCCAAAATATAAATGTTTTGCAAGACCTGTGTACAAATGTTCAGGAGTTTTCGACCAAGTTTAAATGCTCATAAACAGCATCATTTTTCGAAGCAAACAATGTATCACCATGGCAATAGCGTGCAATAAAATCAAAAGTTTTTACTAGCTTTTCATATTAAACAGTTTCAGATGAAACCCCTAAAGACAATTGGATATATGCAAACTGCAAGGCATCTTTATTTATATAGCACATCTCATACACCAGGCAACTCAATGTGCTTCACACAAGCCAAGAAACAGAAGCCAAAAGCATTTACAAACACAACAGCTGACGATATTCAGAAGAAAAGAAGAGAAAACAAAAGTATCTTACCGACACTCCCAAAAGAGTTTACCTTGACAACATATTAACAGAAGACTTTAAACACATTTCAAAGTAAAGAAATAAAAGTAGGTTTATAAAAATTATTCAAAGAAAAGAAAATATTTACAACGGTTTAGAAAACCTTCAACAAAGATATAGGAAGAAAAAAGTAACATTTTAAACTTGGACTTAAAAGCATTTACACTTGAAGCTGACTTTACTTCCATGATTCCATTTGCTTGCAGCATAACAGCTCAATGCAGCTTCACCATGTTTACTTTTTTTTTGTTTTGTTTTAATTTTTTAACTCTGGGCTCCACGCATTAACCCAAGTCTGGAAGCCTCAGAGCCCTGCTGGGTTTATCGTCAATCATCTTTTAAAAAAGATTCTTATTTTTATTTATTTTTATTGACACATTCAGAAGATTTCGATTGTACTGTATTCCAGTAGCAGAATTTAAAAAATGTGTTCTATAGTTGACTGGGAGCCGTTGTGTAGGACTGGAGTAATATGTTCTGATCTCTTTGTAACCCAAGTTACAGTGTTCTGAATAAGATGGAGCTGTTTGACGCTCTTTTAAGGGAGTCCAGTCACAAGACAGTCTTGAGACTGGGAGACTAAGAGATTATTTCTCTCTGGAAAGCCAAAAATGTTCGCTTTTGCTGTCATTAAACCAAAATAATTGCTCAAATACTTTGGGGAGGCAAAACATAAAAGCACCAGAGATTGTTTTTCCTCACAGAAAGTCTTGGAATGTCTAATTTCTAAACTTGTGTCTTGATGTCTTAGTCGTTTCTGTACTTATTTTAACACACCATAGTATTTTTAAAAAGTTCCAATTTTCCGTAAAACATGTTATGTTAGTCTCTAGATTATGCATTGTACCTGTGTTTTCAAGATATTATTTCCAGCCTATTAAAAGTCAAAAGGTATATTTTCATGGCGTAAGGATTCTGCTAGTGGGCAGGCTTTAATTTGGAGCGTTTATATTTTTTGAACGATTGCCACACTTCCTTCCAATGTGCAGCAGATCAGGCTTTCACGACTGGCCTTTTACCTCGAGCAAATTCACTTAATTAAAAACCTAGTCTTGCGAAAAGCGATTGTTCACAAAGACAACCTCCTCCATTGTCCACTAATGGCATTCTAAAGGAGCGTAATGGGTCTATCATTCGATGCAAGGGCTGACATTCATGTAGCGGCTTGCGCAGATGGAGAGAGCATAGATGTGGCTTGCCCAGATTCCCAGAAGGGTTTGCTGTTTAGCGCAGGCAGGATGGTAACAAAGAGCTTTTGAATAGGGAGAGCACTTGTCATCGCTAGAAAATATTTGCTCTTTACTGGCTCTTCTTTGCACACATTCTCCTTTTGCTCATCCTTAGAGTCAGGTTTGTCAGGGGTAATTTAATTGCCCCGAAGCAGTTTGAAAGGATGATTCATAACATTGATTCAAAACATTTAATTACTGTGTGAATGAATTCTACAAGATGGGCTCAGCTGATGCTGAATGCCGGTCCACTGGAGGGCTTTGCTATTCTCCCTCCAATCCTGCCTCCCTCACACACACACACACACACACACACACACACACACACACACACACACACACACGAGAACACAAATCTACTATAAATTAATTAACTTTATTGGGACTTGTCTGGAGCAGAACAATTTTAAAACTACACACAGTAGAGAGTCACTAGATAGTTTGTAATAGATACCACTGGATTTCATACATGTGTTAGTTTTGTCCATCCATCCATCCATGCATCCATCCTTCTTCTTCGCCACCTCTTTGCGGGTGCTGCAGCATATCCCAGCTGAGCTCAAGATAAAAATGGGACTGGAATGACAGAGGGTCTTTTTGGTCTGTTGGACTTCAGAGGCAGCTGATGGGTAGCGGCAGGCCAAGTAGAATGCAGCTTCGGTGATTGCTCAAGCAAAAACTCGGATGTGGGAGGACTTCGGTGAGACGATGGAAAGGGACTTCGGGTTGGCTTCAAGGAAATTTTGGAGAGAGTAGCCAGAACATCTCCATTCCACTGACATGTCTTTTTGGGGTGACCATGGACCAGTGCACCGACGAGCTTGGCAGGATCCTGAAGGATGCATGGGAGTTTGCCCTACCAGTCTACAAATGTTTTGTGGATTTGGAGAAGGAGGTTGATTGTGTCCCTCTGGGAGTTCTGTGATGGGAGAGTGTGTGTGTGTGTGTGTGTGTGTGTGGGGGGGGGTATTGGTTCCAGACCCCTGATATGGGCTGTTCGATCCCAATAAGACCAGCGTCAAAAGTTTGGGCTGGGTTGCCAGCAGTAAATCAGATTTGTCTCGGCGTGAGGGTCGACGACACCAAGGCTGCATTGGACACAATTTCCAGCCACAGCTAAGGTGTTCAGGGGGCCTCAGTAATGCATTTCTGCTTATGGCAGGTGATAAGGTTCTTTTGGTTTCATGAAGCCATGATCGTTAACTCTGATTGGAGTGGTTCCTGAGTCAAAATGAGAATCAGCACCTCCAAGTCAGGGAAGACTGGAAAAGGAGATCAACAGTTGGATTGGTACAGTGCCTGCAGTCATTTGGACTCTGTATCGTTCTGTCGTGCCGAGGCGAAAATCGAAACCCTCTATTTACTAGCTGAAAAAGCACATTATTCCCTGATTGAGATGTCACATTAACCAAAACTGGAACCCCCCCCCCCCCCCCCAAAAAAAAATATTTTAGTAGTTGAACATGTGGTTTGCTGAATTTCTTTTCACAGAAGCCCAGTGAGCTGGCTCTTCTAAACGATGAATCGTTAACTGAAATTAAAAGAGTACACTGAAAAAAAAAGGTATTTTCTTCAGGGGGTGGCACACAATCAAATCATCTGGATCCAGATATATTTTATCTATCTATCTATCTATCTATCTATCTATCTATCTATCTATCTATCTATCTATCTATCTATATAGATAGATAGACACATAGATATATAGATATATTTACCTTATATATAAGGAGATGTACAGTCAAACCTCCGTTTTCGACCATAATCCATTCCAGTAGGCTGTTCGAAAACCGAATTGTTCGAAAACTGAAACCACGCTCTTTTTAAAATAAAAATGTTTATTGAACACCACTGCTCAAAATGGAAAGCAACACGAGGAAGCATCACTTCCTCGCCTACCCGAGGAAGCGTCACTTCCTCGTGTAAGGAAGGCGAGAGGAGTCAAATGGTGCATTCAAGTGTTCTCAGTTTGTTTGAGAACCGAAATTTGTTCGTCATCCGAGGCATAAAAAACACGAAATTTTTGGTCGAAAACCGAATTGGTCGAGAACCGAGACGTTCGAAAACCGAGGTTTGACTGTATTCTGTATGTAAAAAAAATATATATCTTGATCCATATGATTTTATTTCGCGCAACCACTTGACAAAATAACATTAGCGTAAATTCAACATACCATTTTTCTCAGCATTTGCATTGGAGCACTTCATTACACCGGATGATCGCTTCTTGTTTTTATGACAGGTGGACTCATGAATTTATTCTCAACTCAACTCAACTCAAATGTATTTATAGAGCACTTTCAAACAGCCATCGCTGCACACAAAGTGCTGTACATGGAGGAACTAACATATACAACAGTAAAGCAAAACAACAAATCAGTATCAAAGATGGTAGAGAGCACCAAACAGTATAACTGAGATCATAATTTGGGTCATGCTGAGTCAAGTGCCAAAGAATACAAGTGAGTTTTGAGGCGGGTTTGAAAGATGGGCAGCAAGGAGGCTTGCCGAATGTTCAGTGGGAGGTCATTCCAGAGAGAGGGACCAGCAACGGAAAAGGCTAGAAGCTTGCATATAAAAATGTATAATCTATGTATATTTTAAACAATATTACTACTTTAGTTTTTACATTTCTTGATTGCATCTAAAAATCCTCCAGATCCTTGCCATCCTGTTGCCCTTAGTAGGCGCACATTCATGTAGTCTTACTTTATCCTCCTGTGTGCAGATGTGAAGCTGTTGGAGAACCAGGCATTTGTGGAAGGCGTCCAGGAGCAAGTGAATGGCGCACTGCTGGAGTACACCCTGACCACTTACCCTCAATTTCAGGAGAAATTCAGCCAGCTGGTGGTGCGACTGCCGGAGCTACGCGCCCTCAGCACACAGGCTGAGGACTATTTGTGCTGCATGCACCTGAGTGGAGAGGTGCCCTGCAACAACCTGCTGATTGAGATGCTCCATGCCAAGCGAGCATGCGTGTGAGCAATGCAGATGACTTGTTTCACCATTGTCGTGTGTCTTGGTGAGACTTTGTATGGGATCAAAGTCAGCAATGAAAGTGGACTACATGCCAGCTCATCTTTGCGAGCATTTTTATAGCCGGGGAGGTTCTTGTGAGTTTGATAGAGCCCCGTCTGTGTTGCAGATTGTTTTGCGCATTTCACGTAAATGTTTTATATATTTATGTGGCCTCTTTAAATTGGATCAGAACAGTTTTGAATGACTTTGTCAAATCTAGTGGCAATGAACAATATCCATAACTCCAATTAATCAAACTTTGCCAACACAACGTGCCCACCTGCTTACAACCGAGCATTGACAACCACAAATATGTTTCATGACATTGACAATGTTGTCGAATGTTGAAAGCATGACTCTATTGACGTGAAAGGTCAAGTGTGAAGTACTTTTAGAAAATCCCAAAGGAAATATTTTTATTGCCCTAGTAATGAAACAAAATACATTCAAGCATGCAAAGATCATTTCGTAAAATTCAACAAAATAATCACCTTCCTGAAGTGATGACAAACCCCGGAAGTGTGACATCACTTGAAGACAACAAGAGCAGGGCTCACTATGGAAAGTGTACAAAGCTAGTCAGAAATCGATCTGAAAGTGATGTTTCAAACTTATCTGAGGGCGTCCAGGTGTTTGAAGAGTTGGAGGAAGAGGAGGTTGTTGGCAAGATGTATGTTGGACCACACATGTACGAGCCAGCTGCTCAGGAGGTGGAAAATGTTGTGCCCAAACGGCCAGACACGGAGTGGAAATGAGACCCATCGGGATTGGAAAAATGGTAAACGATGGTAATGGTAAACTCGATGCTGTGCCGTGTTGTAAATTGTGCACAATGGGATTACATACTTGGTCCATGTATTCCCGCGACCACTGAGAGCACGCGTCATAGTGGGTTGCTGTCCTACATTGTAATTGCTAAATTAGTTGTGTTGCGTTGTCGGACACGCCACATATTATATCGGCAGCATTGTTAATCGCAAACCATGACAGAGGATTCCATCCATGTAGTCATGTAGTCTGAAGGTTACATCCATGTACACGTATAATACTTTGAATCAAATGTTTTCATAATCAACAGCCAGGTTATTCATCGATTGTCACGCCTATCTTTTTTGCAAATCCGGTTGAGAATACAGAGGTCCCTGTTTGCCTGACTGTGAACGGTGCATTGCCACACAGCGCTCAGGCATTTCGCTGAATAACTCGATAACAATGGCAAAGAGAAGTTAACGCGATATATTCAACAATGCAGTACAATGGCTGACTGGCCACTCTGCATCTTTTGAGTGACGTCACTTGTTGGAGATTGCCGAACAATAGCGCATTATTTTGTGCTTTGCTATGGGTCTAACTGAACCTCGGTGGGTTGCGTTAAGAAAACCTAACGAAAATGTGCTTGAAATAGTTTTAGCCCTAAGTTTTACTCAAAAGATGGTTGGCCACGTTTACTTCACACTTGCCCTTGAAGTTTTGTGCCGAGGAGGCTGATGCTTACCCGTCACATAAGATGGCACCATTCGCCGGGAATCATCTTATGAATGATGGCCTGATGATTAACTATACTTTTTATGACAGATTTTATCACTTTTTTTTTTTTTTTTTAGAAAATGAATGTTGGCATTGTTGGCATTGTCTTTTTCTAATCAAAAAATATGCAGATTTGTGATTCTGCTGTTTTTACGTGTTGATGACATTGATAATATTACAGGTGAGGAAATTCTCAAGAGAATGTTCAGTTTCATTTGGCCACCTTCTAGAGTCAATATAGTTTGATTCCAATCTATTTAGATATATTAAACATCACAACAGACATCCGTTAAGATCAAATGAAAGAAAAGTTGGTTAAAGCCAGTAAAAAAAAAATAAATAAAAACAGTGGTCACACTTATTTTTCTTTTTCTTACAATCCCGTTGGGCAAACAGACAACAAAAGGATGAAAAGAAGCAGGTTAGAAGATTTCAATATTTCATTTACATTTTCAAATACGTTTTTGCGTACTGCTCAAAGGTGTGCCGGAAAAAAAATAATTTTGAGACTCGTATTGTCTCTATCAATTCAAGCGAATTGTGATGTGATCGTAGCCACGCTAGTCGGTTTAGTGACATCAACAGACTACAAATCAGCAATGTGACATTACCAAATACTACGTTATTTTTTTTTTCTGTGTAAGCTGTCAGCTTCAAGGATTTTATCCTCAGTAAAGGAAGCAACTCGGAAATTCCTCAATGAATTGACAACGGATGGATGTGCTTTAATATTTCAATTCAGAAAGACCTAGCCCCATTTGGTCACTGTGGGTTTTAATACAAATGCCAATTTTGGCTATTTCCGTCTGTGATGTTTTAGTATTTACTAAGGACCAGACTATCATGCACATTTTCACAATTTTAACATGATGGTCAGAAACAGTAACACTCATGTTTGTTGGTTGTTGGTTTTAGACAATGCCGATGTCCCGTTGCCTAAATATTTATTGACTTATATGTTTGTCCGCTGCAATATGTTTCCATTTAACCGCTTTCGTAGCAAACAGTTTAAAGTCAGTCGATCAACATTTTTGGAGTATTTCGAAAATTCGAATCATGGGTCTAACAGAGCAACATGTCTGTGCTTGGTAGTGATAGTCATCAATGTAGTATCTGTGGCACTTACTGTGTTGAAAAGTAAGCTAGACTCATTTAATTAAAAAAAAAAAAAAACTGATGCTCTGGGCACATTCAGTGACAATATAAATGACATGAATTCTCAGTAATTGTGAAGCAAAGCCGGAGATGAAGCATCACACAGCTCACTATAGACATTTGGATTAAATAACAGAAGTCATAAATGTCAAGATATTATAGACAATCGTTAAGTCTGCCTTAGTGTGAATGTCACCCACAGACACACAGACAAACACACACAAATGCACCTTGATTTCCCTATTGAGACAGGTGGTTGTTAACGTGTTGTACATGGTGTATATTTATGTTGTGAAGCGACAAAATGATGAGTCATTGAACTCAAAAGAAGTTCTCAGCTTTTTTTTTCAGGGCTATTTGCTACTGTTGTGAAACAGATTCTCTCGATATTGCTTTTGTTTTTTTGTCCTTCAACTCTTTTTTTTCCCCCTATGTAGGACGACAGTCCGTCCCATGTTTCAGTGTTTTACTTGCCAAAACAGACAATGACTTACCAAAGCGTTTTGTTTTGTTTCAAATTTATTGTAATAGTATCACACCAATAAAAGTCAATGAAATGAAGCTGCGCTTGTGAGTTGGCTATTTTCGCCGCTTTGAATTGTGTCCATATACCGGTAAGTTACAACTATTACAGCAGTCATGGTGTGGCTGTTTTTAGCCTTGTCTGATGATTTTACAAAACATAACGGATATCTCTTCATCTAAGACAGCAATGCTCAGCAAAATATAAAAAAAAACCCAAAAATTTGAACACATTCTGACGAAATCAAATTATTAATGCTCAGCAAAATAAAAATAAAAAAATTCAAACACAATTTGACAAAATCAAATTAATTTGACTCTTCAAACATCACACAACAAATACATCTTGTCAAAATCAAAAGTAGAAAATTGATGACGTCTAAAAATACAATCCTTGAAAACGATTTTGGACCGCGTGTGGACTTCGAAATATAACGGCTAACACAAAAACCTTTTATAAACATTGTACATCAGCGACTAAGATACAATAGCTGTTAGTTCAGATACAAAGACAAGGTACTGGGTGTTGCGACCTTTTGACCTTTTTACAAGAGGGATAGGATAGTGTCAATGAGTGAATGATGTCTCTATCAAAGAGCAATGAATCCAACAGTGACTTTAAAACAGGAATTACAGGAGACCTTCGGAGATCTAGGATACGGCACACAAATTCAAGTTTAAGGCGCCTGGGCCGTGTTCTCATTGTTGTGCTTGAAAGCTTTTCGGTTTTACACTCTCTCACGAGTACTGTGCAAAAAGTCTTGCTTCACCAAATGATTTGCTGGGTTAGCAATGCGAAAATAATCATTTACGTAACTAGGGAGTCATGAAATAGATCACAGCCTTGACTTTGGATGAACTACTATTAAAAGTGAAAAAAAAAATAAATCACAGAGCTTTGTATTTCGGTTTTGTTTGTCCATATTTTGTTTGTGAGCTGATTCCTTTCGTGTTAGCGGAGGATGAAAAACAGACAGGTGGTACCAAAATGAATCTGGGAAAGGGATGCTTCCAATGGTACCACATAGACCCACAAGATAAAACAAAAACAATGCAATATTGTCCAGATCACTAAAATGGATTTAATTATAATAAAAAAAAGCTTGGAATGACATAAGACTCTTCTCATAGTGCCGTATGCACATGAACAGGAAGTCTAGTTATTTTTCAAAATAAATTCCAAAATGAATCATAGCATACTGAATTTATAAACACAAGCTAATTTGGCGTCATTTCAAAATTAATCAACAACACACCCTGTAAAATACTAGGTTTTGGTAATGTGAAAAAAAAAACACCTATCATGTTTGTAAAACGCCGACACAGTTCAGTAGGATAACAAAAAATTAGATCCTGTCTATCTATCTATCTATCTATCTATCTATCTATCTATCTATCTATCTATCTATCTATCTATCTATCTATCTATCTATCTATCTATCTATCTATCTATCTATCTATCTATCTATCTATCTATCTATCTATCTATCTATCTATCTATATATAGTTATATAGATAGATAGATCTATCTACACACACATATATACACACACACACACACACACACACACACACACACACACACCGTATAACTCTGACTAGCTTAGCTGAACTTTATCAGGAATGGATCAGTGAAGCACTAATTCTTGTGTAACAGGAGTCTGATTTATTCATTATGAAAACTGCCCTTGTTCGAAACATCCCCAAATTAAACATCTCCTCTCTTCCCAAATGAAGGATTTGCATCTTTTTCAGATTGGATGTTTAAAAGTTCAGTAATTACTTGGAGAAATGGATGTCTTCTTTCCCCCTTTCTTTCTTCTTTTTTTTTTTTTTTTTTACAGAACCAAAACGTCACACTTTACAATTGTATTTCTCCCTTCGGCCATTTCTACCAGGATGCGATCAGCTCAACCACCAGACTGTTCACAGCTTCCACTTCTTTATGACAGTTTGTTCTTCGCGAAATGTTCGAGACTGAAAATAAATTGTGAAAATTTGAAGATGATGTTTTCATGTGATTCTGAGCATGCTATTCTCTTCAAGTAAACAAATGCTTGACATTGTTCAGCCCACGCATACTTTCTAATCATATAAGATGTGCATGACATTATTGGTCCTTCCTCAACAGGTTTTGTAAAGTCTGAGAAGTACGTAATTGGCATTAATATGGCGAGCAGAGATTGTTAAATATTTTTTAAAACATGCATGTTCTGTTTTTAATGTATGCAATTACAGTGTGGGGCTCAGTGATGATGTGGGTCTATGCATTGATCTGATCTGAGAACCAAACATCGTTAGTGTATAAGCAAATGGAGGACTTCATCCATTATTTTCAGTTTCATCCACACCAGCAAGACCGCCGTGTTTGTGTGTCGTCGCCGAGCACTCATATTGTGTGTCCAGTTCCACCCTCTTTCAATGTGATCCAAGGTTACGATGTATTGAGTATCAGGATGGGACTCCATTTTCAGTTCAACAACCTGTGGTGAAATACAGAGAAAGGCATGAGCTGTGGCAAAATCAGAATATGATGTTTTGGTATTGCGTGCAAGTGTGTTTGCATACAAAAGAGAAGATAAGAAGGGAGGCCAATTGAAAAGCAGAGTGAGAGTGAGAGCAGGTGTTGGAGTGGTTAATGGCTAATGCTGTGAATAGCCAGACATGGCCATTGCTGATTAGTGGAATGAACTTCTTCTTTGTCTCATCAGCCAACAATGAACGCCCAGGAGCACTCCAGCATCCAGCAGGCGTTCTTCACAGACGCTACAACATTTAATGAATCAATTTCAAACTTGTTTCTTGCCTCTGACAGGCAAATCGGCGCCATTGAAAGTGACTTCACCCTCTGCACCATCTGTTAGACTGTGCCTTCTAATTCAGAAGACAAAAATAGAGTTTTCACACAGGCCTAATGATGTGCACCGTGCGGATCAATGGAGATGCAAAACTACATTTGGCCTTCTTTGGCCTTGCTGCCAGCCTTTATTATTGTATTTATTTATTTTTTAACATTTTGTAATTTCCTGCCACACGCTATAGATACACGCACAAAGACATTAAGTGGATATTTTAACGCCATACATACAATAAATCGATCAGAAACAATCACATTTATGAACCAAATGGTGGATGGCATATTTTCATTAATGAATGAAAACACTTAATGAATAAATAAATCCATTTTCTTACGCTTAACCGGGGTCGAGTCTCAGGGCAGTAGCCGAAGCAGGGAAGCCCAGACTTCCCTCTCCCCAGCCACTTCATTCAGTTCTTCTAGGGGTGTTCCCAAGCCGATATAAGGAGACATTTCTCTCCAATGTGTCCTGGATCCTCCCAGCTAAACATTCACCTCATCAGGGAAGTGTCCAGACAGCATCCTAAACAGATGCTCGAGCTGCCCCATCTGACTCCTCTCAACATGGTCGTACGCCTTCTCCAAGTCCACAAACCACATGTAGACTGGTTCGGCGAAGTCCCGTGCATCCACAAGGACCCTCCTGAGGGTGTACCGCTTGTCCGCTGTTCCACAGCCAGGACGAAAACCCACTGTAGTTGGAAAACACCTCCATCACCATGGTCTGAAAATTCAGAGGCACTGTCCCCAAAGTCCATGCGATGTTCTCGAGGCGTGTCGAACACAACAGCACGAAAACATCCAGAGCCTTTCGGAACGCAAATCTGATCCACCCTCATCACATCCCTGCCACCGAGGAGCTTTTTAACCAATTTCGAATCCTCAAGCCTCCTGGCAAGGCGTCCCGGTGGAATTGAGGTCTTCGAAGTCTCCCCACTGACTAAAAATGCCCCGATTCAAGGTCAGCAGCGCCTCATTCCCATTATACAGTGTTGATGGTGCACTACTTCCTCCTGCAGAGACGCTGGATAGTGGCCCATAATTTCTTCCAGCCCATCCAGAAGTCATTTTCCACTTCTCCTTTGCCGAGTTTTTGCCTCAGCAACCACTAAAGATGCCTTCAGCCTGTCAAGATGGTAGCCATCCGCTTTCAGTTTGACGCCATCTTCACCGCTGGTGTCCACGATTGGGTTTGGGGTTTGCCACAACAGGCACCGACCAACTTATGGCCAAGCTTCGGTCAGCCGTCTCAACAATGAAGGCCCGAAACATGGTCCACTTTGACTCAATGACCCTTTCTCCGCCGGGACAAGGTTGGGGTTCTCCCAGAGGTAGGAGCTGATGCTCCCTAGGTCAGGAGACACTGCCAGATGTTCCCAGCAAACCCTCACAATACTTTTGGGTCTACCATGTTGGACCAGCATTCTCCCCCACCATCGCAGCCAACAAACCACCAAGTGGTGACCAGTAGCCACAAGTCAGATATACACAGGCACAAACAACAATCATGCACATGAAGGAGGAGGGAAGCTTTCCTCTCATCCATCATGTAAATACAGGATAGATATCCATATACACACCCACACATACGCAAATCCTCCAAACATGATGTTTGGCATCTATGCCAAAGAATTCAATCTTGATCTTGATAAGACCAGATAATTTTGGCTCTCATGGTCTGAGAGTCCTTCATATGTATTTTAGTAAGCTCTGTCATTTAACGAATGGCGTCTGTCTGGAGACTCTACCATACAGTGTTTGGTGCATTACAGCAAGAATCGCCATCCTTCTGGAAGGTTCTCTTTCACATAGAGGAACTCTTGAACCCTGACATAGTGACCATCAGGTTCACACAACTGTTACTACAAGTATTCCGAACCAGAATTCGAAATAAAAAATGTCAAAACCATCACTGTTTGTTGAATGTGTACTCGTCATTTTCTGAAATGCAGTCGGTTATTATGCCTTGTGAAGTAGACACACTTGTATCAAAAAATGTCCGTCCATCCATCCATCCATCCATTTTCAACACCACTTATCCGGAACAGGGTCATGGGGGGTGCCGGAGGCAATCCCAGCTGACTTCGGGTGAACGGCAGACTACACCCCTTAACTGGTCGCATGGCACATATAGATTCAGACCCACATCCACACCATCAGTGAGTTGGAACCGATCCCACGCTGCCCGCACACAAGTCAGGCAAGTGTACTACTACACCATCAGCGACACGGCTCAAAATGCAAGCGTACTATTTCATGAAAATAGCCATTGGATAGTTGTTTGGCTACAACCCTTGAGCAGCACAAGCAGGAGGGCATTGAATTAAAAGAATTCTAGAGGTGTAGGGAATTAGAAACATTTGATCAAGATATTACCCTGTATAAAACCATAACTGCATATTAATGGACCACCTTTTCGTCAGTTTCACTGGACTCATTTTCCATTCAAAGCTCAAATTGTTTATTACTATGACACCGCAACAATACATTTGATCATGCTGCATACATGTTTCTCCTCAATGATGGTGAAAAAAAAAACAAAAAAAAAATCGTACCTGCTGGTTTGAATGCTGTGAGCTGCACCACCTGATTGAAAAGAACAAAAGCAGAGAAGCATTTTGTCAAATAACAATAGCAACAACAAAATAGACTCAACTGATGATATCTCGATGTAAATAAATATGTATTGAATTGTAATATGTATTGTATTATAATGGAAATGTGTCGCTTACTTGGTTTCCCGGTGCTGGTTTCAATGAGAAACTCACAAAGCTTTCTTTTCGGAAACTCTCTGAAAAACAAAAACTCGGGTCTCAATTTTTCTTTGGAAACTTTAGTTTTCAACTAAAAATGTTTTTATTGAGACATATTTCATTTGAATCCACAATGTAACGCTGCTGAATAGAGTATTTTTGTTGCACACTCCACAGAGAAGCGGACCACAACACAAATGGAGGCATGCAAAGGGCGATGTCAGGCGATGAGGTGGGCCCAGTGTGCTGCGGCCCTGGGCTGAGATGCTAAGCGGCAGACTGATGCACTGCACAAGGGACTACGACCATCTCTCGGACAACCAGCTGCACTCTATGTCTTCAGCGGGAGTCTAACAGGGACCCCACTTCCAAAGCCAAGGTCCATATGGATTAGCAAGTAAGGTGTCATATACAGTATAGCTTCATCACTGTTCAATAATCACATGTATTGCAGTTAAACTAGAACAGGGGTTTATTTAAAGTTTGACGGCTGTGTCGACAACACGCACAACAGTTGAACCCACCATTCTTGATAACAAGCGAAGCGGAACTGGAACTGGGAGGCCCAGAGGTTTCACTGGTTTCAGGACTGGAAGGGGTGGGTGGGCTGCGGTCCCAAGACCTTATGGGAGCTCTCTGAGAAGTTACGAAGGTGGTTGGCTGAGAACAATTCTGTCATAACACATTGATCAAAAGGCAAATAATTTCAAACTGACAAAGCGGTTGCTTGGTTGCAATCACAAAGAATCACCAATAGGCAATCACCCCAAAAATAAAATAAATAAATACTGAAAGGATAACTTCTACAGACTGCTTGTCTTAGCTCTTTCTTTTAGCTGTGTGATTAGGACCATGAAGCTGACCTGTGGCTTAGACCAAGTTTTCCTCTTACGTTTTTGTTGTGAACTGCACAGAATCAGGAGACCCTAAACTGGATGAAGCAAAGCAATCGGAGCTTCCTCCGTGTTTCACAGTAGGTTTCTTTATTTTTAGGCTTCCTTTTTACATCTGTAAAGATACTCCTGATGTGACTTAACCACTTGTTTTAGTGATTCTTGTGACCTTTTGATTTCTTCAATAGAAGGGTCCCAAAAATGTTGCATTTATGTGTCGTGCTACCACAACGAGAAAACTCAAACATACAAAGGGAAATATATGGTATTGACGTAATGATGACATGATCACCTTACCCACCACATGCTACATCCTGGGCACTTACTGTGAAAGATAAGGCTTTTCTCTTTTCCTTGATCCTCTTTATGGCATTCCTGACCTAAATGAGAAAACAGTTTAAATCACAGGTTGGCAAGGCATGATAAATCAAAACAAAGCCATTTAATAAGCCGCTACGGTGATGAGACAGTGATGGTAATGTGAACTGACTGTCAACCTACCTCACTGTTGTAAACGGCATAAACTAAGAAAATATACAGGCCCTGCGGAAGATCAAATACACAGTTAAGCAAGTAACTGTATGGAAGAAAAAAAAAAAAAGGATCACTGATAGTGTGTTTCTTTTCCAGACTACTACTGATCTTCGGCTTGCTGTAAGCCCGTGCTGTGTTGATGTGATAATACCCTTTGAGTATGATACTGATAGTGGCCAATATATCAGTTGCTGTATTCAAAGGGAAGATGTCAGTCAATTACTTTATTTCCGCTTTAAAAAAACTGCAGACTTCTTGCAAGTGGTTTGTCTTGGCTTGTCAGCCCACTATTATGTCATCTCTGCGGCTGTTGGAACACAGCAAGAAGCTTTAGGCGTTCACATGTTTGTTGCCGGGCTTTGGTGTGATTTTGATACCATTCAAGTTGACCAGTCGGGTTGAATTTTTGTCAAGATCATGATGAGTTTAGTTATAACATTTTTGTTCATTTTTCATATACTGTATAGTAAGTTGCTTTTTTTTTCATGTAGAGCAGGGGTGTCGAACTCATTTTTGTCGCGGGCCACATTTTAGTTACCGTTTTCCTTGGAGGGCTGTTATGAAACCATATAAAGAAGTCAAGAAGAATGGTTTATTCACCGATTGTTTAAGTTACTGTCATGAAATCTTGTTTAAGTTACAGTGTCACTCGTATTTATTACAAATGAGAATTTGAAATTTTGATCGAGATTTTAGCAAGCATCATGAAAGTTGCCATCTTTGATTTGCTTTCGCAGGCCACAGAAAATGATGTGGCGGGCCAGACACCTGTGATATAGAGTATCATTCTCATCCAAACACACCAGGAAGCATTTGACTCGCTCTTGTAGTAACTTCAGCCCAGAATATGCAATGTGTCGAAGTTGAGAGCAAATAAGTCATGGCATTTTATCGTCATTCTCAGTTGATCATTTTTTTGAGGGCTTTCACATTTTCATGGATCTTTTTATTTGTCGTTATGAAGGTAAAAAGGCAATAAAGCAGCCAGTGGGCTAAAATTGGCCCACTTTCAATTATATCTGGATCGCCAGATGATGTGGAAAAGCCCCCTGGATCATTAGTGATGTCACAACATTCACGGTATTAAAAGTGCCTCATTATCACCCTGGTCTTGTTTCAGAACATAATATTGAGCCGTTCTGCTTAAAATGAAATTTAGTTCAGCGTGTTGCTTCGAAGCACCCATATCAGGCATGAACTACAAAGGCACATGACGAGGGTCAGAAGTAAGACCTCAGCCATGGTTTCATGAGAGAACTCGTGCAGCTAAACAGAAATGCCGCAAAGCTGAACGTAGGTGGAAAAAAAAAGACAAGTTGCAGTTCTACAAGACTACTAGCGTTGTTACCAAAGTCTAGTTAAAGAGGCCAAAAGGAACCATCGGTCGAACGTCATTCAGAAAAAAAAACATCTATTTAAAACTATTGATTCCATATTGTCAGCAAACCCGGCCTTTCTCAAGCTGTGCTGTCCAATTTTAGACCCATTTCCAAGCTGCCTTTTATTTCTAAAATTTTGGAACAGGTGGTGTTCATGCAGTTAGTCTACCTTGGACAACCTTGAAGTCATGGAGACTCTCCAGTCAGGTTTTAAGATGATGCATAGCACCAAATCTGTTTTTAATAACATCACTTTGTAAGAGGGAGCACATAATGGCACTTCTGGCCTAACTCCACTGGCTTCCTTTCCATTTTAATGTTAATTTTAAGATGCTTTTATTTTCAAATCTTTAAATGGTCTCGCCCCAGATTACCTCTTTGAGCTCCTCTGCACCTACACGCACCTGCCTGGTGCCTCAGATCAGCGGATCGGATGCGACTGGAGATGCCGAGGACAAAGCCTCGGAGGGGATCGAGGCTTTTCCGTTGCCAGTCCTTCCCTTTGGAATGCCCTTCCGTTAAATGTTCATCAAGCCCTCTCTCTGCCCATTTTAAAAACTCGTCTTAAGACACATTTTTAGTCTTTGGTTTTTGACCCACCATGAGACTTGAGAATGTGCTATTGTTTTCTGGTGTGTACTGTATTTGTGTTCGTATTAATTGATTGATGAATCGATTGATGTTTTGGATTATTTGAAAAATGAATGAATGAAATATTTGATTGGTTTATCATAAAACAATTGATGGAAAATTAGTTTAGGTTAATCATTTACCATTTTCACTGTCTTTGTTTTATAATTGATTTTAACTCCATGTACATCACTTTGTATGCAGCAATGTTTTTTTTTGTTATTTTTTTTAAAATGCTACATTCATAAAGTTGAGTATAAGTTGGAGAGAGGACGTCACCCGGCTGGCCTGGGAACGAACCACGGGATCCCCCAGAGGAGATGGATGAAGAGGCAGGGGAAAGGGAAGTCTGGGCTTCCCTGCTAAAGCTGCTGCCCCCTAGACGGGACCCCAGATAAGCGCATTAAAATGGATCAATGGCTGGATGTTTCTGTATTTGGGTTTTGCCTTCATTGAGAGTGTTTCTGCGTTTCTAACTGAACTTGAAATTTTGGACTTAAGCAAAGGAAGCACTTGTGAATAGGCAATATTACAATTCTAATGTTATAAATGAAGAAATATATGAAAAATACTAAATGAATTAGTGATCATATAATTCCTCAATGGACAGTTTATTTACATTGTGAGTATCGCATAATTGTTGCTACGGTGACAGTAGTGCACGGCAATATCTATTTGAAGATGTTTTTTGAGATGATATATATATATATAAATTTCTTAAATGTAAACCTTTTTGGATAATGTTGTCTTTAATACTTTACAGTCCCACTCATGTTAGTGGTGACATAATTCATTGTTTTTTGGTGTATGACTCTGAAACTGTTTTGGTCCAAGGAAAATACAGACCAGTTTAGCATCCACCTCCTACCGACATGAGAAAGAACTCCTACTGTCTTGTTGCATGCCCTCAGCTGGACACATGCCGTAAATCTAAATTAACAAGCAGCTCTTTGGGGGTCATGTAGGGGCTAGCTTTTGATTAATTAAAAATCAGAGGAGGGTAGACGGGTGGTTGAGGTAAGAAACAGAAAGGAGCAAAGACAGAGGGAGACTGTGCAAAATAAAACCAAAAGAGGAGTACTGTAGAAAAAAAAACTAGGAGTGAGAAGAGAAAGGAAGTGGTTGCTGTGTAATCAAGGGAGGAGAGCTATAAAGGTAGATAGGGTAGGAGCAGACTAGAGTCTCCCACACACTCACACACATATGCATTATGCACTTCAAGTACTTGCAGTGACATGCTCGATCTGTTCTCACAGTCAAATTTACCTCTCTCTTTTTGTACCCAAATAAGCGAGCACTCATGCTTCCTCAATGGAAATATAAAATTAATATGCTAACGTTGATCATTTTGATGCAATATATGGTATACGAGCTACTCAACTCAACTCTCAACTGTATTTATAGAGCACTTTTATTTTCCCAACGTCTGCACCTCCGAACGAACGAACCAGAACACACCTCCTTCCCGGAAACACCAAACACTTCCTGGTTTCCTTAACCAATCTACCCCAAAGAGGTGACGTGGGTCAAATGGTGACTGTCATGATTCTGTTTGTGACCAACAGGTGGCACTGTAGGGGTCTCCCTGCAGCTGCACACCTGTTGGTCATTATGCAATTATTGCTAAAAAAGGACTCCCTCCCGACCACTCATTGTCGGGTCGTTGTGGCTGTTTGTTTGTGCTTGCTACTGTCATGTTTGTTCTCAGTCATGTTTTGGTCACTGTTATGTTTTATCATCAGTCATGATTTTTGTTTGATACTTTGGACTTTGTTTGTTTTGGATTTAGTTTTCTCTATTTTTTCATACAATTTGTCAAGTACACCCTGCTCCTCCCTCCTGGCTGCTTTTTGGGGTCCACCACCACCTCGCAACGTGACAGACTGTGGGTCAAATAAAACTCATCTCATGAATCCATAGCATGCATCGAGTCCAAAAGTCTCATGAGTTGTCTGTTGAACACAGAAGATGGAGAAGCATGACTAATATACTGTATTTTCATTTACAATGCTCTTCTCTACCGTTCAACAAAAGAACCCAGCCACATTAGTTCAATATCACTCCAGTCATACATCAATCCATTCTCGACATTGCTTACTCTGTTCAGGGGAAAGGCAGACTACGCCCTGAACTGGTCATCAGTCAGTCAGAATGCACATAGAGACCGACCACCATACAGACTCAGATTCACACCGTCACTGAGAGGAGCTCTTTTACAGAGTGCCTCCGTTTCTCCATGCCCTCACATCCATTTTTGTGTTGAATAAGTGGAACATAATGGCAATGTGTCTGTATAATTTATCATGATTGCTTATAATTTTAACATCCATCCATCCATTTGCTATCCTCAAAAGAGTCGTGGGGGTCTTGGAGCCGATCCCAGCTAACCTCGGGCAGTAGGCGGGGGACACCCTGAACCGGTTGCCAGCCAATCGCAGGGCACACAGAGACAAACAACCATCTGCACTCACACCACACCTCGGGACAATTTGAAGTGCCCAATCAATTTGCCATGCGTGTTTTTGGAATGTAGAAGGAAACTGGATGACCCGGAGAAAACCCACGCAGGCACAGGGAGAACATGCAAACTCCACACAGGAAGGCCAGAGCCGGAATTGAACCCTGCACCCTTGCACTGTGAGGCCGACGTGCCAACCATTGTTCCGCCATGCCTTTATATGAAGTAAATACAATATTCAGTCAAATTATCACAAGTGTATTGTTTTCTAAATTGTGTATTTAAATTTTTTTGATGCCCACATGCTGTGCTGAACCAAATTCTTGCTGGGACATGATTTTTGTTCCATCTCCTGTTTCATTGTTGTTTTGTCTGTTTCATGGATTTTTTGCCTCCATAAGAAAAGAGATTTCACGTTCGATTTTAACACTTGACGATTGATTAGTTTTTAGCGTTGTCGGTATTATCTTTAGCTGCAATATTACAGCATATTTGATTTATTCATGCAGTTTTATCCTGCTAAAAATATGTTTTGAAACTTCCCAGCTGAACTTGTCCTGCTTCATTGTGAACACGATGTGATTGGTTGATAGAGGCCTGTTACCACAGGCTATGTCGATCAAGAGACATTAAATCATATCTTTTGAGTCAGTCAGAATCTTTTATTTTGAATGTCATCCTGATGCTACGAAGTCCTCGCCTTTTGTGCAGATGGAGACAGCTTTCAACTAAAATAAGGCTGGGTGTGTAGACGACTGAGGAACCTCAAAAACTAAATGCACTAAAAGTCATACCGTTGATATTTGAGCAAGACTGGGAAATGATGGGCCTATGCAGCGACACAAAACATTCTCAATTGACCCACTTGAGTCATTAAAAAATATCAATTCACTTACGTTTGAAACACACTTCAACTCTTTTCTCTTGAAAGTTAGAAGCAGTTCATATCTTATCTACCAAAATAAATCTCGTTCTGATAAATTGCTTCTCAATAGGGTCATGGATGTGCTGGAGTCTCTTCCATCTGACTCTGGTCGCGAGACTGGTTTTACACCCTGTACAGGGAGCCATCCAATAACGAGACCCATAGTAGACAAACAAACAAACAACCTCTTCACTAACACAAATTCACTGGTCCTATCTTCGCCCTCTTTTCACCATACATACCACCACACACACGTTTCATTCCAGCAGTCTAATTAACGACTTCATTCCAAACGTTCGCACTATTTCTGGTTCAAGTTCCTGCCCCAAAACGACTGCAACGCTCTGCAACAAATACAACTCCCCTCATTCATCCAACAATCACTGTTTTTAATAGTTAGTGAGGGATACTTTGATGCACCTCCAGGATTTGGAGCCAGTTATTTCAGACATGCACACAAACGTAAAGGGATTCATTAAGCAATATACAGTGTGAGTGTTCAACAGTGCTACAATATTGATCAGCAACATTAAGCAAATGATGCAGAGTGACACAGCTAAAGCAATGAATACTGTTATAATATATACAATGTGCTTCTCAATTATTTTCTTTTACGCTTCCCACTAGGAAGAAGAAAAGCTTTTGCACCCCCCAAATCTCGGCCATGCCTCTAGATAGAATCATTTGTTGATAAAACTGTACTAAACCTCTGCGTTACATTTTATTTGAATTCTCAACATTGAAGAAAACACAAAAGAATAAAATATAGAACACATTACAAATAACTGTAAACATTATTTTTAGTCTCTCTCCAACTTTCATCTCTGTCAAATAGTTTTCAATAGTGTCTCATGAGGGTTTACTCCTTGCTCTTCATATCTCGGTGCATGCTGGGTGCATAAATAAATAAATAAAAAAAACATCTACACTTTAGAGCTAATACGCTCTGTGTACACTATGACAATAGGAGCGCTACTGCCACCTACTGTAGTGGATGTACAAATATACTTCATTCCCCTCCCAAAGAGATGTGCAACATAGTAAAGTGTCCCAATAAAATTATGAGTCATCTGTCAGTAGTGCTGATCCAAGGGATGGATGGAGCTGCAAAAGTTATGGTCCAGTGACCTCATTTATTAAAGGCTGCATAGAACAGGTTCAAAATTTGTAAATAGTACAACTGAAATTTAGAGTGTGCCGAAGTAGAGAAAAGTCTGTATTTATCAACCCTGTCATATGGACACCAGTAAGTAATGAAATTGATAAATCCCACCTGTTCTAAACAGCCATGCCTCATTGGCATTGAGACACACCTGCTACTGACCATTTAGAGTATTTGCAATCCCTTTAAGAAATCCAAAATTATGACAAAGTGGTCAGAAAGAATGCATGTTGCCCTCTTCTGCATAGTTTAAATTTCTACCAGGCCTAGTAGAGTGCAGCTACTCCCCCAGCCATTATGTCCCCCTCAAAAATTTGGGACTGATTTCTAAAAGCTGACAAACAAAAGGGCCAGACTAGACGTCTTGGTAGAATGTCCTCCCATGTGTGCGTGACTGGTGTCAGGTACACGAAAAATAAACAAAAAAACCCAATGAAAACCAAAAAGCCCTTCTGTTTGTCCTCGAATGATCGTCTTGTACTTTACTCTGGAAGTTATGGATGAAGTAAATCTCCAATTTCATTTTGGAATATTTTTAAATTATGTTCGACTGTATTTTTAACTTATATTTTATTAATTTATAAGGTATCTGGTGGTTAAGGATTTTTTGTTTTTTTGTCGTTTGTTTTTTGTGATTCAACAGTTGCAAACTCAGCTCCCCGCAATTTCTGATGATGAACTGAACTCACAACTAAACACTGAAAATCTCACCTATTTGCACTTCCTGTAATGCCCTCAGATACCCCGACCCTGCACATTTAAGGTGACATGTTATCAGAGAAATAGAGATGGTCAAGCTCGCAAGCTTAAAAGTGAACAAAAGTACGACCGAACATTCCCGTAGACGTCTGAAAGACAGGCAAGGCTCCTTGTGGACATGATCCCAGAGAAAGCACGGTGGTAAACTTCTAAAGATTATGCAGCGAAAGGTCTGGATCGCATTTGTCACAGGTGGAATTTAACACCTTTTCTAGCCTATGTACTGCATCACTGAGAATCAACAAACAATGAAATGGCTAGCAGCAAAATACTATTTGCTATTTCATGAGCTGTAAAGCTGAAACACTTCCTTTTTTTTGTTACATCAACTTATGGGTCGACCACTTATTTTGAAGGGTCATGAGTTTCAAATTATATTACAGTGTTTCATTTCATGACAAGAACTAGTTGTATGGCGGCCCGGTGGACCAGTGGTTAGCGCATCTACCTCACAGTGCAGAGGTCGTGGGTTCGATTCCAGCTTCGGCCTCCCTGTGTGGAGTTTGCATGTTCTCCCCAGGCCTGCGTGGGTTTTCTCCGGGTACTCCGGTTTCCTCCCACATTCCAAAAACATGCATGGCAGGCTGATTGAAAGCTCAAACTTGTCCCTAGGTGTGATTATGAGCGAGGACGGTTGTTCGTCTTTGTGTGCCCTGTGATTGGCTGGCAACCGGTTCAGGGTGTCCCCTGCCTACTGCGCAAAGACGGCTGGGATAGGCTCCAGCAACCCCCGTGACCCTTGCGAGGATAAAGCGGATCGGAAAATGGATGCATGGATGGATGGATAAGTTTGTTGTATATTTTAGGGTTCCAAAAAATACAGAGTGCATCGGAATATAGTACCGGTACTTGGGTATTTTTGCTTTGTTTCCATGCTGGGGCTTGGTCTCTAACCCCTATAAATAGCAAGGCATCACTGTATTGATTATGTCTACTGTCACACTAGTCACGAACCCCCAAGATGAGAGAATCATCAAGATATTTGAAGTAATATTAGAAATAATGGACCTTTCAGTATGTAGTGTCCTGCAAATCACAAAAGATGCACATGGCAAACTATATTTGCAATTCGATGGGAAGGCACAGGTTATCAATTTGCAAATTGAAGAACAAAACAAAAGCAAAACTTACTTGGAAGGCATTAAGAGCACTGAAGATATATGCGATTACAACAGACAGGTGGACCAGTACTCCGCACAGCCAGGTCAGGCCCAGGACGGGCAGGAGAATGAGAACAGGTCGAGTCACAGCCCTACAAACACGGGAGAATGTGCACTCATCATAGAAGGTCATAAGAAGGTCTTTCAGGCCTTTCAAAATGACTTTTTACCCATTTTAAACAAGTCTCAGTACACTGTGAAAATCTGAAGTCCAAATGTTTTAAGGGATTTGAAAGTTTTTTTTGGGTGGGTGGTGGTGGGGTAAAATACCTCTTTAATAAACACTCCAAATCTTCACTGAACACTTTTTTTGCAATCCGTTTTTCAATAATCCTAGAGTTTATACATCCCCTAACCTTTTTAAGGGATGAGGCAAAAACTGTTTCTTTTGTTCAAACCACAATTGTTGTTGTGCCGCTGCACCTGGGGAAGATTGAGTTTTCAGATAGCGCTGTATCTGCAAGGACAAAGCCAGAACTCACTTTACTCTCTTTTATGTTCAAAAATTGTTTCCATCTCCAGAGTGCGCATAACACTCCAGCGCTGCCACAGACTTTTAGCCTGTTTGTGAAGGAATGAGGAGACACAATAATAGTGGGGATGGCGACGTGGTATGTTTCATGTTGAGCTGAAGGACGTTTGGCTGAATGGGAGACCAGAATATAATGTCCCCTCACACATTAACGTGAGCAATATGTCCTGAGTTGTATGCAAAAAATAATTGGGGTTATATTCTGGGCTCCGGGTAGGCTAAATGCATTTTTTCACACCAAACTCTTCCAAGCATGCCTTTATAGATCTGGCGATCCTAAAGTGTTGCCACAAACAATACAAAATCAAAAGCTTTCATCGGAACCAAGAATGGTTTCCTCACTTTAATACATATAACCACGATTGCACTAATGAGTGGGGGACCGTCATTAAACTTCTGCCTCGCATCTATCGCCTAAAACACAGCTGTAAAGAGCAAACACTCATGAAAAAAAGCAAACATGTACGTTTCCTATTTGTAGTTTGATGTTGGTTTTCGTGATATCCCGTCAAGACAAAGAATGAGCTCCTGAAACGTGTATTGTGTCTGCATCCAGAGTTCTTCATTCACGGCATATGAAATACATGAGTAACATTCAGTCACATCTGACAATCACTTGACCTTTCTACTCACTGTCTGCCTTATAACCTCGAGTTAAGACACTTCGTGTGTAAATGGTTAATGTAAATAATACGGTTCGCGTTCAGCATCGCACTAAGAGTATGTTGTACTGGGACCAGGTGTTAAACTGATAAGCCCAAACAACTCCCACAGAAGACTCCCGAACCACAGCTCATAATCTCTCCACTGTCTCTATTGAACATAGTTTGCTGGAAACAAGGAACAAGGAAACGCCACTTTTGTGTGTCTAAGGGTTTGTGCTTCACTGGAAGAAAGACATACACGTCGTGCATTTTTTTTCCATTTGAGCTTACCAGGTGAGGTCAAAGGTCTGCATTTTGGATGCTGAGCTTGGACTGAGCATCTTAGCACGACGACGGGCGCTGGAAACAGTCACCATGACAACCCGACACAACACAACTGAATTGACCTGCAAGTGGAGGACAGCATCAACATTGTTTCATAAAAAGTGGCCGCACAGCTCCACTTGGCCTCAGGCTGACGCCGAGAGACCTGAAAAGACTCCCCTCCGCATGAATACTTCCAACACATGCGCATGTCTTTTTTTTGTCTTCTGCAATGAACACTTTTTTTTTTTTAATCTCCAATAGACTCTGAAGCTCGCTCTAAAAAGATTTTGCAAGAGGGGTCAAAGATAAAGCATCTTTGAAGTGTCGTTTACATAGAATCCCCAAAACATCACAATGACAGATTTTCTTCAGACAATACATCATGACACCCATTTTAAAATCATTTCACATACCCATCCATAATTTAAACACACGTGCACACACGCACACACACACACGCACGCACGCACGCACACACGCACGCACGCACGCACGCACACACACACACACACACACACACACACACACACACGCACACAAACACACACAAATACACGTACATGCTTAGGGATAAAATGGCGTCACATACCGCTAAAACAAATATCACGGGTCCCACAAAAGACCAGATTGTGCCAGCCTTCAGATTGAGCCAGCAGTGACCATCGGCCTTGTACTCATTCACTGTAGCTGCCAGTGTTACGACAACTATTAGAACAGGTAGTCCTGCAAAACAATTCAATTATAATGCATTAAGAAGGGTGGTGATGGAGGTACAATAAAAAAAAAAAAACGCAACACACTGAAAGACATATTTACAGAACAGTGACTGCTTCGGCATCTCATAATCGGACTATTTTGTCTGTTCTTCATCGCCAAGCCTATTTTGTCTAACGCTCAGCACATCTGCATGGAGAGCCGCAGGAAACATCTCAATATTGTTGTGCCTATTCACATTCTGTTCTCAGCTCCTTATACAATATAACACAATTGACACAATTGGGGACGTGAACATGGACAGCTGCAGGATGTTTCACAAATGCTACAGATTGGGTTAAGGTTCAAACACAACAATGCATCTTCTTAATTTCAACAAAGCATGATGACTTTTTACATAATACATGTTAATACAACACTACTTTGTACTGAACATTTCATGTTAGTGTGAATGTGTGTGTGTGTGTGTGTGTGTGTGTGTGTGTGTGTGTGTGTGTGTGTA
>NW_017842057.1:1450757-1457286 GCF_001891065.2 Hippocampus comes | reverse complement strand
TTGTTTGAGTTTGTGTGTGTGTGTGTGTGTGTGTGTGTGTGTGTGTGTGTGTGTGTGTGTGTGTGTGTGTGTGTGTGTGTGTGTGTCTGTTTGCGTGCGTAATACTGTGAAATTCTGATGTACAAGTACGCTAAAGTAGACTTTTCTTTCCACAGCCACCTCCGGTCTCTCTCAATGTGAAAGAGTATAGCAGCAATCTTCAGACTGTCCTGAATGATCAAGGTCCTCACATACTCTCATTGGTCAAGCCTCAAAATGCTGCGGAAGAAAATACTTTTCACGACTTGTACTTCTGGCAGAGTCGAGAGTGTGGACAAGCTTGACCTTATGGCAGCAACCAAGCTTCTGCTCTTTCTGTACAATGAGCGAATAGCTTGTAGAAGTGAGCCCCCTGGATGTCATACTCCTGGAACACCCCCACAACGTTTGGCCTTTATAGTGTTCTGGAGTCACGTGGCTTTTCCAAATTCAACGGCCCTTTTCTGTTCCTGCATGACTGTGCCCAGTGCCTGACAAATGTCTATACAAGCCGTCCACACCACCAGCTCGCCAGTAAGACACGATGCCATCAAAGCAGAGACACATGCTGTCATTGAGTCCCCCTTGAAAATATGAGGAGAAGCAGGAAGAAGCTGTGCATCAACCCCGCCAAGGCACATATCTGCTGCCATAGGCACTGGTGCGTCCCTCTTGGAGGACACCACGTGCTCAGAGTGACCCCAACAACTCAGCACTCCACCCTTGCGGATGGCCAAAGTTGACATGTATGTTTATTTTTTTTCAGTGGGATTTTATGCGGCACACAGCTTCCTTTGCTTTTCAGTGGGATAAAATGTGAAAAGTCATACACAGAATTTATCCTACTCCTATAAATTATACTCTAATGGTGCAGGTCTACCTACCTACTGAAGTGACCACTGAGTGTATATGTGTAAATATAAGGGAGGTGAACAAAAAAAAAACAAAACGATTTCAATAGGGAAAAATCGGTTTTGAGTTTAAAGATGTGAGTGCAACGAATCTAACCTAATCGAATCACTCCTCTTTAAATATTTTGAGATATATATGAAATTTTATTTGAAAGATATAGCTTCATCAACTCGCCATATCATACGGATGAGGATTCCACCAGACACCAGCCTGATCTATCAATGAATCGATAGAGAACTAGGGGTTGTGTATCTCTCCAATAAAAGCAGATTTGAAGGATATTTCAAAACATGGAATGCGATATGATGATAGCCTCCTGACTACCAGTAGTTCAAATTTGTCCTCTGTAGAGGACATTTGTAAACCTAAATATCTCCCACCCAGTGCATCCAATCGCATTAACTCCTTTTGTTACTCTCAAGAGGACATTCAGTGCTTTCCAATGATACCAAATTTGTAGGGGTTAGAAAAAGTAAGAAAATGGCTTCCCTCAGTGCAAGCACTTTTTATGGGAAGAGGAAAAGTAATACTTTTTATCAAACACATTTTGTCTTGAAATTCTGTTGGCATTTTATTTATAAGACTCTTATGAACACGTTAAAGTGTTGTTTGAGTTGTTTTAAGTGTATTTGAGCATAGTATTCAAGTGTTTAAAAAATGTAGTGGAATTTCAAAAATTTCTTTTGGAGTAGTCCAATTACTTCACATAGATTGGGGAATTTCAAAATAAATGTGATTGGACAACATTTTTTTTTTCCTGGTAGTCAGGAGGTTAGGATGTTTTTTTGAAGTGGAAGATTTATATATATATATATATATATATATATATATATATATATATAGTTTCTATGCTGACCGTGTTGATGGAGAGTAAGAAATTATGAATAAGTATGCGCTTACCCCAGCCAATGATGTAGTACAATTTCATTCTGCGGTCTTCACTGATGTTGACAGACACTACTTTGCTCCACAACAGCAAACCTTCAACCAGCATCCAGGAAAAAGAGGCCATGAAGAAGAGATGGAGCAGCGCGGTCACCACAAAACAGGCACCCTGCAGGAATCAAAATGTAGAGAAATGATAATGTCAACAACAGATGACTTTCTTCTTGATCTGTCTTTTTCCTGTCGTAGCATCCTTGTCGGCTATGGAAACAGTTCCATCAAAGGCAAGCAATGAAAAGGATGGCCTTTGGCTTAGCATCGCCAGAGGCACTCGGTTCAAAAGGAGCGTGTCATACCTACTACCTATTCCTTTTCTCTATCTGTTGTTCAATGGAGTGAACTCATATACACATCTCTTGAACATGCTAATTTTGGTACAGCATACAGTTATTTTTGTAAAGCCCTTTCCAAACGGCAACCAAACGTAAAGAAACAAGAAAGTACACAAACTAGTACTGTGACTTGAGCAAACCAGCTGCTCACCAGTATCCCCGCTGAGCACCAGCAAGGGAATTTTGGCTGTACATTGAGACTTTTCAAACAGTTGCAAGCTATTTTATATTTGTCATGTCATGTCATTTTTTGAAACCGCTTACCCAGTACTGGGTTGCGGGGGGAGGGGTTCTGGACTCTATCCCAGATGATTTCAGGCGAAACCCTGAAATGGTCGCCAGCCAGTCACAGGGCACGCATAGAGACAAAAAACCATCTTTCGATGTACCAGTAGATTAAAGCGTCACACTTTACATACTGATTTATTACCTACTGTTGCATTGCATGCTGCTGATATTTTCTACGGAGGTGATCGGTCTTATCAATGACACTGTGCTCGCTCCCAATCAGAGTACTCAAGAGCCAATAAATAACCATCAGATTCCTACGGTCATAACCTCTCGCTGCGCCCGTAATCGCTCGAAGTACAATATGGACCCCAGGCAACGCTTATTAAGATTATGACTAGAAATCCTGTAATGCCAAATAGCTTAGATCAGCTTACTTGATTGAAACTCTGTCTTATGATAATTTATCCTTCTCCTCGAAAGCCCTGCTAGTCAATGACCTCATTCGAGAACACAATCTTAACATTATTGGACTTTGTGAGACCTGATTAAAACACAACTGCTAAATGAGGCCTCGCTTCCAAACTTTGTGAGGTCATATGTCACACAAGGATGTATAAGAAGGGCTGATCTATATCTACCCTCAACTTTAGCCCTCGTTCTAAATACGCCTTAAAAACATTTGAAATTCTTGCAACGTGATCAACAGCCTCGTTGCCGTTTTATCTTGCAGTTATTTAGCAGTACCCTGGTCCTTACTCTGGCTTTTTAGATGAATTATCTGAACTTGTGGCTGACTTGGTGACTCACACAGATAATATACTAATTATGGGTGACTTTAATATTCATATGGATCTCCCATTTGAACCATTTACCGTGGTATTTCAGACATTAATCAATACTCTTGGTTTCACGGAGATAATAGATGAAGCGATGCCTAAAAATGGTAATACTTTTTGATTTGGTATGAACCCGAGGCTTTGCAACCTAACATTTAATGGTCTCTTCATATACGACCCTTATCTCTGACCATTACTTTATAAAATTTTGTACCAGATCCTTTAAGACCGCTGTTATTCGACCCTCATGCGTTTTCACATGACCAAACTTCACATCTTTAACCAACAAAAAGTAATCTTTGCCAATAAATGCGTTATTCTGTCCTTGACTGAGGCACTATGTGTTCAAAAGCATTCTCAATAGACACTTGACGTTTTACCGGCATTACCTTTTCGAGGCACTCGATTGTCTTGTGTCCAGAAAGTGTTAAGTCAGGATCCAAACACAGTTTGGTCATATACAGGTATGTGTCATGTTTGTTGTTTTGTTTGTTTGTTTGTTTTTCTTTAATATTTCAAGCAACACTTGCAAACACTAAAATGTCTCTCAACTAGTGCTGTCAAGCGATTAAAAAAATTGTGTGATTAATTAATTAGGGTCAGTAATTAATTAATCAAATTAATATATATTTTAATGTTATCTAAAAATTACTGAGAAAACTCCTATTTTCATTTTAAATACGTCACATTATTGAGGCAGATCAAAAGATAAAAGAAAAAGTGGCATTATAAAGTATTTTATTGTTTTTCAGCAGACTTGGACAGATCAGTCCGAGGCATTTACTTTCTGCTGTATTTGAGACTAGTCAAAGTCCTACCTGCAACCTTTAGTTTCGACCACGAGGGTAAATATCACTGTTTTGTTTGTTTTTGTAAATCTCCAAAGAATTACAAAATAAAAATGAAATAGAACATCAGGTCCTTAAAAAGTGCTTAGGTTAACATGTCAAAAACAGCATGAACAATTTTCTGAGCAATACAAGTACTCAACACTGAACTTGCTTCAGATAAAAAACAATAAATAAAACAGACTCTTAAATCACAGTGCTGTAAGTTAGCACTTCAGAAGTAACGCTGTTCATCATGACAAACTAAAAGTGCTGAAGTAAACATCAATCACTTCTAGTAGTCTACAGAGGACACATCAACTATGGCTCGTACGTGGGGGACATGTACAGAGGAGGGACAGGGGATACATTGGTAGGAAAATGTTAGAGATGGAGCTACCAGGTAGGAGACAGAGAGGAAGGCCAAAGAGGAGATTCATGGATGCCGTGAGGGAAGACATGCAGGTAGTTGGAGTCAGAGTAGAGGATGCAGAGAACAGGGAAAGATGGAAATTAATGACTCGCTGTGGCAACCCCTGAAAAGGGACAAGCCGAAAGGAGAAGAAGAAGAAGAAGTGCCGAGAACTCTCACATGCTGCTCAATTTTCACCTCTCCACTCCTCACCGCTGCTTACTAAGCGCGCCCAACTCCAAGGGGAGCCTATCAGCTTCGGCTAAACAAGCCCCAACATAATGGCAGCCAATCAATGTCTGCTTCAGGTTGTGACTGACAGTTGTTTCCCCACCCTCAACAACTTAACACAGGAAGCCAACACATAAAAAAGGCTATTAGAAAAAGGCAACCTACCTACAGAAACAATAAAGGCAGAAATCAAAATTTAGATTAACGCGATAAAAAAATAACGCGCCAAATGTGACTCTAATTAATTAATCGCAATTAACGCGATCATTTGACACCTCTACTCTCAACAGCTTTCATTGCCTCATCTTTGTAGTAAAGAGTAGGGGTGAGCATCTTTCCAATAAAATATGATTCGATACGTATCCTGATACATTTCAAGGGAGGTTCATTTCAAAGTGATACGATTTGGTTTGATTCAGTGGAATTCTGATTCGATTCAACGTGGTGCGGCTCAGTTCTAGAGGAGTATGAGTCCACGAGTTTCTTATTATTTTACAATATGAATGAACTGTGGGTGGCCCAGTGATCAAGTGGTTAGCACGTCGACCTCACGGTGCAGAGGTGCAGGGTTCGGCTCCGGCTGTGGCCTCCCTGTGTTGAGTTTGCATGTTCTCCTCGGGCCTGCGTGGGTTTTCTCCGGGTACTCCGATTTCCTCCCACATTCCAAAAACATGAATGGCAGGCTGATTGAACACTCTAAATTGTCTTTTTTTTAAGATTAAGTTCAGATAACCTTTATTTGTCCCACACTGGGGAAATTTGCAGTCTACAGCAGCAAAATTAGGGGGGGGGGTAAATAAAGTGTTTCATTGCACAAAAATAAATGTTTCAGAAAAGAACTGTACACAGTTCAATATAAGTGCAATATAGAATAAAGCCATACCTGTCAACTTTTCGGAGCGCCAACCTGTATAAACTCCCAAAAAAATCCTTATAAAGAGCAAAAAATCCTTATAACATACCAAAGCATTTTATATGTCAAAATAACGGCAGAAAAAAACCCACGAAATATGAATGATATATTTGTTTTCTTGTAGAACTTGCTTGTACACTACCGAAGTATAATGAATACTCTCTGCTGTTTTCAACTAGGAACCACGTGATTTACTGGAAAGTTACCGGAAATGAAAGCATTCGAGTAGACTAGCACCATTCTGGGCAAAAGCAAACGGAACTACCTGTTATTTTTAAAAAAAAACGGAAATTTTCAGAATCCGTATGATTTGTGCGATATGGCCATATACGTAAGATTTACCACAAAATCCGTATGAACTATGGCAAAACCGTATGAGTTGACAGGTATGTAAAGCATTAGCAATATATTTGTAGAATAAATATAATAAATTAGCAAAAGCATAGAAAACACAGCGTTAGGTGGCTGTGCTATTTACAATGGTTACAGGTTTTCACATGTTTATTCAGCAGCACTGAACTGGTTGCCATCCAATCGCAGGCCACGCACAGACAAACAATAACCACTCCCAATCACAATCACACCTCAGGACAACTTTGAGTGATCAATTAACCTACCGTGCATATTTTTGGAATGTGGGAGGAAACCTGAGTACCTGGAGAAAACTCACGCACAACATGCAAACACCACACAGGAAGCCCGAAGATAGGATTGTAACCTTGGGACCTATGCACTCTGAGGCAGATGTGCTAATCAGTCGAGCGCCGTGCCACCAGTAACATGCAAACTCCACACAGGAAGGTCGGGGCCCGCAGTAGAATCCATGACATATATATATACATACAGGTGTGTGTGTGTGTGTGTGTGTGTGT
>NW_017842057.1:1439136-1449178 GCF_001891065.2 Hippocampus comes | reverse complement strand
TTGTGCAAAGAGGCACCTGAGACGATCCAACACATAACTGCAGGGTGTAAGATGCTGGCAGGGAAAGCCTACATGGAACGCCATAACCAGGTGGCTGGCATAGTCTACCGAAACATCTGTGCAGAGTATGGACTGGAAACCCCAAGGTCAAAATGGGAAACACCTCCGAAGGTGGTGGAGAATGACAGAGCGAAGATCCTGTGGGACTTCCAGATCCAGACTGACAAGATGGTAATGGCGAACCAACCAGATATCGTGATCATAGATAAAGGGCAGAGGAAAGCCATTGTAGTGGATGTAGCGGTCCCAAGTGATGGAAACATCAGAAAGAAGGAACACGAGAAACTCGAGAAATACCAAGAGCTCAGAGAGGAGCTGGAGAGAGCCTGGAAGGTAAAGGTGACAGTCGTGCCTGTGGTGGTCGGAGCACTTGGGGCAGTGACCCCCCAAACTAGATGAGTGGTTGCAACAGATCCCGGGAACAACATCGGACATCTCAGTCCAGAAATGTGCAGTGCTGGGAACAGCAAGGATACTGCGCAGAACCCTCAAGCTTCCTGGCCTCTGGTAGAGGACCCGAGCTGAATGAGGGATGGACACCACCCGAGGGGTGAGACGAGGATTTTTTTTTTTTTTTAATATATATATAAACATCTTAAGCAGTCAATATATAAATATGAATATCAATATGTGTCTCTCCATTAAAAGACCAATTCATATATTTTAATGTGGAAAAGTTCGGTTCAAAACTGATTTTCCACTTTCAAAACAGTTTTTGAGATTTGAAGGAAGTAGGTGCTTCTTCACTTTTTTCGACTAAATCCTCTGCACATGCAAGTGGTGATGTGTTTTCAGAGTACTTTGAGGCCAGCTCCAGTTATATAGTGTCAATGCAAATCATTGTCATATTGTCAAATTTATAGATGCTAAACTCATTCATTAAGTGTAATTCAGTGGCTTAGTGATCAAGGGTTGACACCAGGAATTAAAAAAAAAAAGATACAACCAATGCGCTCACTTTTTTCTTAACACTGCCTCATCACAACCACTTGCTCCGGCTGTCATGGTAACGGAAGCCATACTTGACATTCGCCTCGCTGAGCAATAGCTCGTTTTCTGAAGACAGGACTGCCTCCTCAAAACAGGCACGTTTCAGCTAGACTTGAAAATGTGGGTATAAAGCACGTGATTGTTGAAAATGATATTTAATATTGTGACAAAAGAATGCCACAGACATGTTATCAGGTCACCTGGGAACTGTTGTAAATTGTGGAGCCATTATAATATATAACATGTCTCCCTTAAATTGAGTCAGACCAAATAGAGTGGCTGTGATTGATATAAGAGCATGTACTGTCAGGATTAAAGTGTGTTGCCGTATTCTCACGCTATCATATAGATTAACTCTTAGAAATGTGTTGATTACACCCTTGTTTTGGCTACTTTGTTTAGAGTTCAGTTCACATTCTGTTCGAATTGAAAGTGGAATTCTCCATTTACCTCTGTCATTTGTTTTACCTCGTCTTTTCAAAGAGACGATCAGATTGTAGCACAGACTTCTGTACTCCCCAGTTAGATGTCACCTGTGCAATCAGTCTGAGATGACTTAATTCACCTGGTAAAACTCATTTGGATGACATCCTGATTTTCATCTTCCTCCTTACATGCGTCATTTCCTTTGTGCTTGCAGTCTTCTTTATCAACCAACTCAGAGTACTCTTCAATTGTTGTCAACCTTGTGCGACTTGCACTATATTCTCACCTCATTGGCAGACGCCCAGTCACTGCACATTAACAGCAACTCAGCAATGCTGAGAGCGACAATCAGGTTCTTATGGACGGTGGTACGGTCCGATTTAGGAACCCTACATAAAGGCAAACGAATGAAGAGGAATATTAGTTTGAGGCCATTAGCGCAATATGACATCGTCATCACGGATCTTATCGTACATCCATTGGGAATGTTCAGTATTTGAAAAGGAAATTCTCTGAATCTCTTCAACAAACCTGTCCATTTCTATTTTCCTGACACGAATCTGGCTGGGGTTTTTGAAATGCTTTTCAACCTCTGCGCTCTAAAGGGTGTGCTCTGTGATTTTTGTGACTCACCCCACAGCAATGAAGAGGATGAAGGTGAAGAGGAGGCCACACAGAGACACTCCACAGCCAATGAACGTCAGCACCTGCAAAGCTTTTTTGTTTTCTGGGCTCGGCTAAAACACACACACACAAACACACACGCATGGACACGCCCACACACACGTACACACGCGCGCACACAAAATGCATCCCCCACATAGAGTTCATAATAAACCGATGAGCTGTAAATAGCAGCAAACACCGATTAAAAAAAAAAAAAAAGTCTGAACACAGAGTGAAGGTTACCTGGGCTTCATAGACCTGAAGTAGCAATGCAAAATTGGTAGTGTGATTGCAGTAGCACACTGTGTAGCCATAGTGTTTGGAAACGACCTCGCACCCTTTGGTATTCCACCACCCACCAGCCTCTGGACTAGATAGACACAGATATGTATTTATCTCAACCCATACAGGAATGTGGAAGAATGGAAATATTCGAATCACTTGAACGTTTTGGGAGCATTGTCATTGTTTTGATGTTACAGTGAGATAACTTTGGTATTCGAAAGGCGTCCACAATTGTTATTTTGTTTCAAAGTGTTCTTACGTGATCTTAAAATCCCAGAAAGCGCACACTGGATCATATACGGCACCAGCAGTGTTCTATGACATACACAGAGCCAATACAATAAATGTGATTGAAAGGAGAATTGTGAATAAACTGTACTCAAATGCGCTTTTCTTTTCACCTGCATTTTGTGACGGAGTTGAAAGTGGACCGCTGTACTGACGTGCTGGTTGTCTCCCAGCACTGTTGTGGATATGACGGAGGAGCCCAGAATCGTACCCAAATACCTAAAGTGCATACATTCATTTTACAACTCTCAATACTGTGACAATGCATGCACCTGCAAATAATTACATTTCATCACTGTCAAATCAAATTGTACATAATTTATGAATAAAGTATCCTGTACAGCAATGCCGCATCGCTGTTGTCAAAGTATTGCTCAGCGGGCCTCATTGGATTGTCCTAACTAAACTCTTGTTAGTAAAAGCTACTAAAGCAGATGTTTGTATCTTGAAATTGCAAGATAAACTGCAATGTTGACAGCTCAAATGAGGATTGGATAAGAAAAGAAAACTGTTCAATGCATTCTTTAGTACAGCTACCTTTGGCTGCCATCCGTGACAGTCGGAACCATGCTGATGTTTCCTTCCGGATTGAAAAGAGGCCGCAGAGATCCATACCACGTGTTGACCAGGGTGAGTTGATGGAATCCTGTACATTAGGCACAAAAACAGGTTCAAACGTGATACCCGGCTTTCACCAGACTAATAAATGAAACAATACCTAGGAAGTGTTCTTTTTTTGTTTTGTTTTGTTTTGTTTTGTTTTGTTTTGTTTTATTTTAGGTAGTGGTTTCAAAACCCAAGTGCGTGCCTCCATTTGCACTTCACTGCGCGGCCTTGGAAGGAGAAAATATGAATGCTACTACACATTCTCAAGTCTGTTCATAGTCGACGCATTCGCCGGTATGACTGAATGTGTCTCATTTGCAAACCAAGTGATGTGACTACGTTGTGACAAATACTGTAAATCTGAATGCGCAATTGACTTAATTGAATGAAAGTGAAAGAAATTGATTGGCTTATGGACTGTGTCCACATACCTTTGTTAAGGAGATCCTGGATCTTTTGATGGGGGACTGAAATACAGTCGGAGTAAGAGTGTTTCTCAGCCTCAGGCCCACAGAAACTGGTTCCTTTGGGTGATTCCTGAAGCTTCTGCTGCTGCACGGATAATTCTGTAACAACAGCAGAGCAAAGCAGATTGAAGGTGGGACATTGCTTTCAGAGGCCGTATTATGGAAAATACTTTGTTATTGAGTCGATTTGTCAGGTGTCTGTACTTGTGTCTTGCACCATCCTTACAAAGCACTTGGTCCTGGCATTACAAAATTCTGTCTAACCTGAAAAAAACACATTCAACTGAGGCGTATTTTTCAGTTCTCCGCAGCTAATGTTTCAACAATTGTGGGCTGATCAACAATACAAGTGCAATGTAACAAAATTAAAGAGGGGAAACTATTTTGTGTCCCAAAAAAGGTTGTTCCACATTAGGCACTGCATTTCAGAGTTTCGACTTGTTTTGTTTTGTTTTTCAAAAGAGTTGGAAGTCTTTTAGTACAATAGTTGGATCAGTCACCAATTTCCAATTGAATTACAGTGATTTGGGTGAATTCACCACATCAAATGTGGCATAAAACCCTTCATCCTTAAAGTATCTCACCAAGCGATGAATGCTAGCGTATTTTGGGGGTTTTGAGGTTGCAAAAAGTTGCATAGATGTTCACAGTTTTTACTTGTCGGAAACAGTATTTCCTGTCTCATTGTCACTAGTAAAAACTGTCTGCAAACACTTTTGCGACCTTTTAAAAACCTTGAAGAGAACAAAAAAAAAAAAATTGCGACATTCGCAAGCATTCGCCGTTCAGTGAAATACCAGCTTAACCGACTCTTACAAATTAGGGTTCATTGTAATCACGCTGCAAATCGCAATCCAATGCTATCCTCGACTTTGATAGTCACGTGGTTTGAATTTTTGTTTGTAACATACCTTACATTCAATTTAGTCACAAAACACCGGAATAAGTGATAAGTACTACAGTCCAACTTTTGTCAAGTCTCATTCGAAGCACATTTAATACAACGGACAAAAACTAACAATAACGAGAAAATTAACATGCATCTAGACAGAAAATATATGGTAATACTGTACAGAGCCACACACAGTACACTCATAAATTAATTTATACATGATAATAAGACAGCCGAAGTAGGATGCAGTGCGAATATGCAAATAAGCGGTTTGGAAAACGGATGGATGGATGCGTGTTGTCACAGATGTTGGTGGAAAGGCGTGCCCTGTAGGTGTTAAAGTATACTATACTCCATAATATCTTAACATGTACATTAGCAATATTACTTTCTTGTTGGCACAATCGAGTGCCGTATTTTACTGCATTAAAAAAAAAAAAATGCTTTACTAAACGTCCAGACATCTGGGTTTCTTTTAATGTGTCATTCTTTAAATAAAACTGTCATGACAGTATTGCAACCTTTGCAACTCACTGCAAAGACATCGTATTGAATTAAAAATAAATAAATAAAAAACTTGCAGTATTTTGTCCCTCAAAACTATTTATAGAAAGACAGTGTGAAAATGGAAAAGAACCAGCTTCGAGAAAGTAGCAGTGTTTCTGGTGATCTGTGTTTTTGTTTGTTTGTTTGTGGTATTTCTTTTGTTTTTTTTGATTGAGATGCAAATGTTCCTGACACAATCAAAATGTTTCCTGACACAATATCACCAATTTTCATGTGAGGTGATATTCAGATTGGCATCTTTGGATTTAATTAAGTGGAAGGAGTGAGCGAGAGCAGCGAGCCTGTGTATAGGAGTCCGAGCAAATGAATAGAACAGACAGCAAAATTCTGTATTGTTGTTGTTGTTTTTTTTGTTTTTTTCCAGAGGCAAAATATTTTCTGTAAACAAATTAAATGAATGGGAGACCATTTTGAAAGTACCGTAATTATTTTTCAGCTGTAAACAACAAAAACACTGATCAAAGCATGCGTTTCAATTCGAAGTCTAATCGAGTTGAGTTTTTCGTAAGTTTTAACCAAGAAAGTCCCAAATCATTAAAAAAACGGCGACAGCATTTAAGTTGCATGACTCGAGTCATCCCATCTCTGGTGTGTGACACTCACTGATGTTGGGGCTGTGAAATGTCAGGTGATCCCTGTCTGCCATCAACCCGGGGCTCAAGCTGGTCACCATCCGGTCAATACTCTTCACCACATCCATGGGACCATTCACCACCTATAGCACACGCAACACTGGCACGTTAACCACCCTCCCTTCAACAGTTTACTTAGCTCAGTTACCCAGATACACGACAAGCATGCAGATACACAAAATATTCTGACACCAGACTTACATGAACTGATTATGGAACACAATATGGAGTTGATCTCAGCATAAAAGAGCTTTCAGTCTTCGAATAAAGACATTCTATTAGTTTCATAGTTAATATTCAGAGGGAACTGATGGGCTGAGTCCCTTTTTCAATATACTGATTAAGAAATGTTTCACAATATTTTTAACCTAGTACTCCATCTCAACCCAAAATGCGTTTAGCACTGTTTACTGTTTCCCGAGCCTAAATACAGTTTGGCTAAATAGCACTCACAACGTCCAATGGATAAGCCTATAATGCAAGGATAATCGTGCGTTTTTCCATTGTCAGTTTTGAAACCTCTCATTCGAAACACAATGTTCAGGAGAGCTGAGCCTTGGATACAAGCAGGGGCAGTGTGGCAAGGAGGCGGTTAGAGGGAGAGCATGGCAACAGTTTGTCAAAGAGATGCTCATCCATTGAATCTGGGCTGACATGGCCTTGGAGTGTTGAGAGGCCAGGGGGAAGGGAGGCGAGCGCTGATTCGAACATAACACTTGCCACGAGTTGCCTCCATCTGGATCCACAAGCACTTCATGTGCAAAGTGGAACGAGGGATTCAGAATGGATGTGATTCAAGTTTTTATGAGAATTATTTATTATGATTATTATTATTATTATTATAAATTACAGAACAGACTAGTGATAAGCATGTCTGCCCGACAAGTTATCGATGTCCAATTCTCTTCTGTTTCTACTGACTCATCTTTGTGCACTTTGGATATTCTCTCGATGTGCGTCGATTATTTTTCTTCAGGTTCTCCCAGTTTCCAACCACTTTATGCATGTTTTTGTAAATTGAAGATGTTAAGTTGCCCATAAGTGTGACTAGTTGTTTATGTGCCCTTTGACTGACTGCCGACCAGGGTAGTTAGCTGAGATGATTCACAATTATCAGCAACACTAACAAGGACATGCTGTGTACAAAATGGATAGATAGATAGATAGATAGATAGATAGATAGATAGATAGATAGATAGATAGATAGATAGATAGATGACGGTTATATAACGCTTTCCACTTCACAAAAATGTTGAGGAAAAAAAAAATCATAGTTTTGTTTTCATTCCTTCTATCAATCTCTCGATGTGAGTTTTTGCTGCGTTTTTTTTTTTTTAATTTTTATTTACTTGTAGGTTTCATGTCGAGAAATACAAAAGTTAGATGTGTGAAAATATTTGAGCTATGCTATATTCCTGAAATAAGCAGGTTGAAAACGCAATTGACGGCCCGGTTCACTTGTCCCTGATAACCTCAAGGTACATTCACTCATGAATAAAAACACATTGCCCTCTAGTGGTGAGAAGCGGATATCTACTCACTCGTTTCAACTGCCCACAAAAGTGACTTCAATGATCATGTAATTGTATTGCATTCATGGTCAACATGTACTGCAAACGACCATCAGGCTGTGAGAAAATACAAATAAATAAATGCAAATACTGGAGCCTATCGCAGCTGGCTTTGGGCAAGAGGGGAGTTCACCCTGAACTGTGAATGTGAGTGTGAATGATTATTTGTCGAGATCATGCTCTGTGACTGACTGATGACCAGGCCAGAATGAACCCCCCCTCTCACCCACAGACACAGGGCACATCTACACAAACAATTATTCACACCATTTGAGAGTGTTCAGCTGAGAGAAAGTTTTTTTTTTTGTTTTGTTTTTTTTGTTTTTTTTTTGTTTGTTTTTTTTGCCGAGATATTACTTGAAGGTAAACAAAATGTTTTACTTGATATGTGCATGTACATGCTCCGACATGATCTTCATTTGTCTGTTCAGTGTTAATTGAAGCGTATGATACTCATGCTGCCTTGAGTTGTTTGCCAGCCTTTCTTTTTTGAGTTCATCAAAATACAATTTTGTATGAAATTCTAAGCCTCACCTGTTTGTGCCTGTTAGTGGATTAGCAAGTTACAGAATTTGGGTTCTTTGTATTTGAACTCTTTTAAGGGTTTGCATGTGATTGAATATAATTTTGTGTTTTGGCGTATATGTTTATTCTTTCATGCATTTTTGTCCTTTATGATCAAAATAGTTTCATTTATGGTACAGACAGATATTATATAGTTTTTTTTCATGGAAACTATGTCACATCATATTTGCACAGCCACAAATGTGAAACGCAAAACAAAATGTGCTATTTTTATATAGTTTCATGAATTGGCAAAGCAAATCAGACGTTCTGTGGTGGGGCCTTTGCGCTGAGAAATCTCTTGCAACTGGAACCCTCTGAATTTTAATTGATCATCCTTGCCATTGAACATGCAAACTCCAACAGGATGGGGACAGGACTACAGTATTTTATGCATTAAATATATTTTTAATTAATCGGCTGATTAATTGGTAATCTGTATTTTTTTTTCTGCCAAACATCGGTATCACCATCTGGCTAAAAAAAATCCAGATCTGTGAGGCCCTAAAAATAGATCCTATTGATACAATTATTAATCATAGGCACTGATCTCCCGCCATAGAGTCAAAACATTGAACATTATACCCTAAATTATATAGTTAAAGATCATCATTATGAGTTAACTTTACCAGCTATGGTTACAAATGTTGCCTTTCCATTGTAAAATGTCAAAATCATTATTAAATCAATGAATCCTTGATTTAAAAAAAAAACTAGGTATGTAAATTTGAATTACTTAAGTTATTACGCTTGACACACGGTAATGTTGGAAAGAAACATATTTCTTTCTCATGCAAATAGCAAGTAGTATCATGAAATGTATGAAGTAACTCGTCCAACACTGGAGATGAATGGTGACATTAGCAGCAGCCAGACATGAATTCGCACGTAAAAAGGTACAAAGAGGAGCCAGAAGTGCAGCAAGACAACGAGGCGATAAGAAGGTTCAAATCAGTTGATGCTACCTCTTTGATGGCCTGCCACTTAAACGCATTGTCCTGGCTGATGACGCTGTCGGCCACACTGATGAAGTGCTGGCTTAGCTGCTGGATGCTCTCCTTGGTGTGGTTGGCGGAATCAGGAAACTGTGAGGGGACATCAGCAGCCTGAGACAGCAACTGGATGAGGGAAACCATGTCCGTTGGCTGAAGTCCCTCCTGCCTCGTGTCCTGCAGAGCTTGGACAGACACGTCCAGCAGGACGGAAGCTTCGGCCAGGCTGCTCAGCCCCGATGACTGCTGTCCCAGGACTACCTGAGAGTAGAGACCAGCCTGCTGTTTTCTTCCAGGTCAATTTCAATAACAGCAGTTAACACAAGGTTAGGTCTCGGAAATGTCTCATAAGATAACAGACTGAACTGAGCTTTTTCTCCTAGAAATTTTTGAATTCTGTTGACACAGAATGTTAATATACAAAGGCAATTATTAGTTTGTTATTAGAAATCCATGGATACCCCTTGATAGACAGACAAACAAATGGCCAGGATATAGCATAGTACAAGCTATTAGCCTATTACTGTACATCTCATAAGAACTACAAAAGAGGCAAATAATAACTATCGAAATGCACTATAATCTGACGACACAACACCAGTTTATTCTTAGTGCTTTTTCATTCAAGGTACATCCATCCATCATTCATATTTTCACCCTACTCTAAACCTTGATGGGTTTTCAACTTAGTCTGTTCAACAGTGTGATGTACAAACTCCAATTCCAATGTCCAACCGTTGAACAACTGAACCTTTGGAGAATGCACTTTTCATGCCCAGCCATGACACTTCCGTTTCCAATGAACCTGGTCACCTGTGGAATTATCCAAACAGGTCTTTTTGAGGTTCCGCCCACTTTTCTTGTCTTTTGCTGCCCTCGTCCCAGTTTTCTTGAAATGTGTTCAAGTTCAAAATGAGAGAATATTTGGAAAACAAATGACTAACAAACCAAATAAATAGATAAAATAATTCCATTAAAAAAAATAATAATTTCTTTGCAAAAAGATTTTCAAATCATTTCATTCCGTTAAAAAAAA
>NW_017842057.1:1428619-1438592 GCF_001891065.2 Hippocampus comes | reverse complement strand
CACTTTTGAAAGATGTGTGTGTGTGTGTGTACACACACATATACTGTATATACACGTGTGTGTGTGTGTGTGTGTGTGTATATATATATATATATATATATATATATATATATATATAGTATTTCATTATGTTACCACATCCCAACTTCATTGGAATTGGGGTTTGTAGTCTAGCATGGAACTCTTTCGAACAATAAATAAATATCCTCATGGAGGGAAAAAGACAAGGGAAATGATGAATAGTTAAAAATGTGTGGGTTGCCTACCTGGCTGTTATTGGAAAGTTTCATCAGATGAGTCATAAAGGCAGTGGGTTGAGAGCTTTGGGAATCACTGATCTGTTTCATCCTCAAGTAGCGTTCTGGGTCGAATAACAACAAAAACAAACAAAACACGGTGTGAGTGCAGTGAGTGATGTGCTGTGTCAACATTTTGACTGTGGCCACATCAAGAGGAGTTAAAAAAATGACATTAGTGATTCGACATCCCGGATGATGTTGTGGTCTCTATTTTTGTTGATTTGATTTAATTAGATCTAGTTTGGTCATGTTTTTGCGGCACGGTGGTCGACTGGTTAGCGCGTCGGCCTCACAGTGCAGAGGTGCATGGATCGATTCTGGCTGCGGGCCTCCTGTGTGGAGGTTGCATGGTCTCTCCGTGCCTGTCTGGGTTTTCTCCGGGTACTCCGGTTTCTTCCCACATTCCAAAAACATGCGTGGCAGGCTGATTGAGCACTCCAAATTGCCCCTAGGTGTGAGTGTGAGTGCGGATGGTTGTTCGTCTATGTGGGCCGTTCGATTGGCTGGAAACCGGTTCAGGGTGTACCCTGCCTGCTGCCGAAGAATGCTGGGATAGGCTCCAGCACCCCCGCGAGCCTTGTGAGGATAAGCAGATCAGAAAATGGATTGGTGGATGGATTGTCATGTTTTCCTTGTGTTTGTCTTGTTAGGTTTTTGGGCTGTTCTTCTTGTTGGTCCACTCCCTTGTGTCTACCAATCAGCTCCTTCATCCATTCGTTTCTCATCCTGGAGTTCCTCATTGTCTCGTCAGTTTGTTTGTATTTAATTCCCTGGTCTTCGGAAATACCAGGAAACTGGAACACATCACAATGGTCCTCAAATCACTACACCTGCTTTCAGTGAGTCAAAGAGCAAATTTTAAAATCTTGCTGCTGGTCTATAAATCTCAAAATGGTCTTGGACCAAAATACATGCAAGTTGTAATAGTACCCTACGAAACATTCAGATCCCTCAGCTCACCTGGGACATATTTCTTGTGTGTTCCCAGAACCAGAACCAAATAAAGTCAAGCAGAATTTAGTGACTACGATCCTCATCTGTGGCGCACTCAAACTGTCAGTTTATTTAAATCAAGGCAGAAAACATTACTGTTTAGCAAAGTATTTTCATGGACCTATCCTTTATTCTCTTGTTTTAATCACCATTTGCACGCTGAATTTTAATTTATCGAGACCGATGCTTGGTTTAAAGAATTTAAATCAAATTATTTTCGATGATTTTATTGTGAATTTTGTGATGTCTTAATATGTTGTTTCTCTTTCTGTAATGTTTTATGTAAACCACTTTGAATTTTCTTGCAAATGAAATGTGCGATCCAAATATACTTGTCTTGCCTTTCCTTGTTGTGTTGATTCAGTTGCCAGTTGTGGCTTTTTACCTTGTATCTTGCTTGTTGGACTTGTTAATTTAATATTTTTGATTCTATGAGTCTTGTTCGCCCTTTTTTTTTTTTGTTTTGTTTAGGTTTTTTTTTGTGAATAAATAGTGTTGTCTTTGGAGTCCATCCTGCAATCATGCCTGGACTCCCTCCCCCTACTTCCCTCCTTTTGAGTCCTCACCCACGTAATATCCCTGACACCTTTTGGGCAGGGTTAATAGGTGTTTGAATGCGTTTTATGTCTTTGATCTCAATTAACCCAAAACCGTGCATCAAGGTTTGGGAGTTCATTCAGACTGGCATCTTTGACATGCTAGGAACACCTGGACAAGAGAAGAAAGGCTAAGGGAGCTAATTGGGAGATGCAAGGGACTTGACTGAGGAAAATGGGTGGATGCAAAAACCTAACGGGACAGACACATCACACACAAGGAAAACATGACAAAACTGAATCCAATCAAAACCAATCAACAAAGACACGCACACAAATTCAGAACATCCATATCTGAAGAGCTCCCAATGCCGTTATTTGTCACTTTGCAGACTGTAAAACACAGCTTTGTTTTCATTTGCTTTCACACCAATTCGTTGTGGTGTGTTTCAGCATGTTACTGGCAGTCACAGCAATTCCATTTCAGGCCACCCTAGATAAGCAAACATAACTGGATGCTCAGAAAGAAGTTTAAATTATCAAAATATTTGCCTTGGCAATCAAGATGTGGATGAGAAACCTAGTTGTCTGTCGGAAAATGGATTGCATGCAAATTAAATCTGACAGAAAACCCATCCATTATCCGAGCAGCTTATCCACATAAGGGTCGCGGACGTGCTGGAGCCGATCCCAGCTGACTTCGGGCAGCAAGTGAGGTACACCCTGAACTGGCTGCCAGCCAGTCGCAGGGTACCAACACCAACCATTCACACTCACACTCAGAACTAGGGACAATTTAGAGTGTTCTATTAATCTACCACATGTTTTTGGAATGTAGGAGGAAACCAGAGTACCCAGAGAAAACCCACGCAGGCATGGGAAAAACATGCAAACTCCACACAGGAAGGTCTGGACCTGGAATCGAACCTCGAATGTCTTTACTGTGAGACGGATGTATTAACCAGTCAATCACCATTCCGTCCTGACAGACTGTAATCAGGTGGAACACAACTTCGATGCAATTTGTAGTAGTACAGAAAGCATTTTTTATTCCCCGGCATCTCTCACTCACCACCTATAACTCTTTTCAAGCTACAGTGCTGTGAAATTGTATTCGCTCCTTCCTGATTTTTGTGTTCTTTGCATATTTCTCACATACAAAGGCTTCAGTTCATCAAACCAATATTAATATCATACGGAGACTACCTAAGCAAATACAAAATGCGGTTTCTAAATACCAATTTAATTTATTAAAGCACCCAAAAAAATCCCAAACTCCCTGTCCCTATGTGAAAAAGTAATTGCCCCGCCTTTGTTAAATCACAAAGTATCTGTGACTATCGACAATTTTGGGAAAGATTAGTTCAATTTCATAGGCAACACCTTAGCACCACATTTGTTAAATGAAGAAATCACATGAATAGAATCTGTCAGACAAAGTGAAGTAGGCTACAAGAGCTCAAGAAACAAATGCATCATGCCACGAACCAAAGAAATTCAAGAAGAAATTAGAAAAAAGTTTTTGAAATCAAGCCTCTCGGGCATCAGAAAAGTACTGTCGGAGGCATTATCCACAAATGAATAAAACTTAACAGTGGCATAACTTATATTCCCAGGAGTGGTCGACCAGCTAAAATTACACCAAGAGTGTGACGTCAACTCATCCAGGAGGTTGCAAAAGAACCGAGAGCAACACCCAAATGACCTCGCTGGCCTCAGTTCAGGTCAGTGTTCACGACTCTACGATACGAAAGGCACTGGCCAAAAATGGTATCCATGGGAGAGTGTTCCGAGGTGAAAACCACCGTTGTCCACAAGGAACACAAAGGCTTGTTACACATTTGCCAAAAGACATCTGGATGATCCTCAGACTTTTGGAACAATATGTGGAATGAGTCAAAAATTGAACTTTTTGGAAAATGTGCAGCCCGTTACGACTGGGGTAAAAATGGCACAGCATTTCCATTGAAAAAAAAAACAAAAAAAAAACGATGTCAACAGTGAACCATAGTGGTGGCAGTCTGATGGTCTGTGGTTGCTATGCTTTCTCAGGGTCAGGACAACTTGCTGTGATTGATGGGACATTGAAGTCTTCTGTCTACCAGAAAATCCTGAGGGAGAGCGTCAGATAATCAGTTTGCACCCTCAAACTCAAGCACTCTTGGATCATGCAGCAGGAAAACAGTCAACACACCAAGCCCACCTCTGAATTGCTCAAAAAAACAAAAACAAAATGAAGTGTGGCAGGATAGGGAGTCGCGCTCCCTCCGACAGGGGCAGTGTGGCATGCTGGCCATCAATTACAGGACGTCCGCTTATAAATACACCTGGTTGGAACTTCCTGTTTCTCTTCCTCTTCTTCCCTCTCCGAGTCGTCAGACACGTGTGTGTTGGCCTGCGCTTGTACGGTGCAGAGTGGGGGGTTGGGTTTCGCCACAAGATATAATTTTGCTGCTCTCCTATTTTTATTCTTTTGGACACTGGGCGCTTTGTGCTTTTGTTTATTCCACTTCTCGCTCCGTTACAGCAGCATGGTGGTGTGACAGGGAGATGGGCTACCTCAGGTGTTCCTTGTGAGCGTTGTGCGCTCCCGGTGGTAAGACACTAAGTCGTCTGCCCTTTATACACTTTGCTGTTGATGGGCTGGTGAGGAAATTAATAATTATTATCTCTCAGCCGTTACAAGTGGAGTCGGGCTGAACTATCCTCCTGCTGTTGTTGAACACACACACCTGGTTTCCATGTGCCGGCGTCTCGCTGCTGGCGTTGTTGTGAGACAGCCTTTTATCTTGTCTCATGAATAGTGGACACAGTTCTTAAACTGCCCCTTTTCTACCTTTTTAAGTATCGGGGTCTCTATCTCCGCTAGTTTTAATCCTGAAGCTCTTGGGGTGGAAAGTAGTGGCTGAACCTGCTTCCGCAGCGTTTCCCCACAGTTGCAACTGAGGCGCTCTGACTGTCAGCTGCTTTTTAGCAATATTGCAGACAGTGATTCATTTGACTTTATTATTCTTTCTCGTGTTCTTCTCTCTAAAATCGACAGTAAATTTGATTTTTGGTTTGTATTTGTCTATTAATTATTTTAATTTGAATTTAATTTGGGTTTTATTTGGTCTCCCGTAGGAGAAACTTGTCTCGGAGGGCAGGCCTTCCGCGCTGCTACATGCATTGGGCAACACATACCACATACAATACATACAGTGCCGGACAATATATACTCTACACACATTGGACAATACATTACAGGCATATGCACACCCCACACTGCTCTCATGTCATCCTGCTTGTCTGTCTGCCTCCCTCCAATTGTTTGTTAATTAAGCTGATAGCCTGCGGTATGAATGAGTTTTTATATCGGTTTAATTTGCAGAAAAGAGTCCTATACTATATATTTGGGGTATATGTTAGATTTTGTTGGTAGTGGTATGGGGCAGCCATAGTTGCATGTTTTTAAGCATGTGTTTCTTTTTATTTGACAGGTGCTGAGGGCCGGGCCCGGTAAGGCAACGGTTCCTGGTGGTGGGCCTTTATCACTTTCTGGTGTGTATGAGGGGGCGGGGTGGGTGTTTGTTGGCACACTCACTGTACAATGTGTTATGGGAATGACACACTCTTTTGCATGTCTTGTTAAAAGAGCTGGATTGGTGAATGAGCTGTTGACAGAAAACTAAAACAGTATTTTCAAACATTTACTATGCGGTGTGATGAATGTGACACCCACACCCCACGTCAACTCTCGAGCTAGGCCAGTTGGGGGAGCTTTATTTGACTCTGCAGGGGGGAAAACATGTGGTCTACAGCTGCCCGGTGTCCACGTTTCAGAAAGGCTTGACAGAACATGAAAAACATGACAAAGAATGTCAAGGGCCAGGAGGCAACATAGTGGCATTGTTTCAAAACCACAGGCCAAAATGTAACACGTATACCCCAGGGCCCATTATGGATACCATAATAAGAGAGTGAAGAATCTTACCGAGACTTGAACATAGACAAAAATCAATAAAAATCACAACAAACGCATGCCACATTAAATTTTGGGCAAACATATTGTAAATGTAGCTTTAGCTAACCTTGCCACTTGTACGTTGTTACATTGTGTGCCTCTTGTCTTTATTTTGAAACAACATCAATATCCTCACAATGTCCTCTATCATTACTACTTTGGGTATGTAGAATGTACAAGTAGAAAAGGCTAACCTATTAAATGATATATGTTGAATCGTGCAATATTTACACCTTCACTCCAGCTCCTTGAACTGTGTATTTGATGTTACAATTATAATGAATGGAAAAACACAAATGACATTTAACTGATAATAGATTTTTTTTTACATTATGTTTGTCTTTGCAAAAAGAAAGAGACATTAAGTGATCGATTGCCATTCCAACACTGATGAAACATAACTTGTTCATTACTCCTACAATTACTCTGCTAAATTATCTCTGCAAAACTTTTCTTGGTCTACTTGCCATTTTTCTCCATTTTAGTCTTCAGTGATCAGGCCTAATTGGAGGCATGTTACCTACTTCTGGCAAATAGACCGTTATTGAATAAATATTCACAATAAACTGGAGAGTTAGATTTAAGGTTTGATATGAATTCTTAAGAACACATAAATATATGTGGAAAATTAAGCTCTCAAAATGATAAACTTCTCAATCATCATTAGACTAGGCTGGGAGACCCTGGTTCACATGCAAACCAGAGTACGGAATATTTGTGACTAGCTGTTGACAAATTGGTCGTTGATGGCTTTCTTTCCACGTTTACCTCTGGAATTGCAATAGCATGTTAAAATAAGTCATACCTCTGCTACTCACGCAGATAAATGGCAGTGGCTCAGAGCAGTCCAACAGACTCATGACTGGGTGCTGATCTGACCGGGTCTGCAGCGTTCTGCAGCCTTGCAGCGCCATCTGCTGGTGTTTTGCTGCTCACACGACACACAAATGCCAAGGAGCACAGTCAGACAAAAAAATACAAGAGTTTCCAACAAAACATCTGAAAAATTGGGTAGGGAGGAGAACTATAGGTGTTCATAAAGAAGAAACACGTTAATCTCAATGCAGAAGAAAACAAAAACATGCAATTGATACTGCAATTATGCAACATCTTGGAAAAAAAATGGGCTGCTTGTGAGCAGGACCAATTCTATGGTGAGCGAGGGGGGCTCAGACCCAGCATGTTGTGTTCTGCAATTAAACTATTAATAAAACAGTTCTTTAAAAAAGAATAATTATGAGGTTTTACATTTATAAGATATTGCTCAATATTGTGAATGTCATCATACTCAATAATTTTCACCTCTGCAAACCTTCAACGAAAACCACTAGGTACACTACACAACATAACTTTCAAAATAAATCTAATTAGTCAGATGGCCTATTGTTTGTGTCAAAGAATAATTCTAATCACTGAAGGGTCAACAGGTCCAGTCTTGGCTTCCACTGTCGAAGCAAAGTGTGATTGGGCAGGACGCTGGACCCGAATTGGTGCCCAAGTGCGTGCGTGTGTGAATGTGAGCCTCCGTAAAGCACTTTGGGCATTGCAGACGTGTAGATAGTGTTCCATGATTACACTCCATTTGGTCTTTATTTTATTTGACATCTAGCCCCACCAACCCTCAGATGCAAAGTTACCAAAGGCCCGATTATTAGATGTCTCTAAAACATTCTCTCGAGCGATATCTGATTGGAAAAAAGGTCTTTGAATTCAAGCGCAGATATATTATATATAATATTGAAACCTATTCAATATTTACGGGTAAAATCTTTGTTTGTAGTCAACACCATGGACAGGCGTGTCACAGACGCTCCGATTGTGATGTGAAACAGATTGACAACCAATTACGAAGTGAGCTGGACCTTCCACTGCTGCAGGGCTTCTCAGATGGAATGTACGATGTGTAACATGTCTCCCTGTCATTGACCACAGTTAAAATGACAAGATGATTTTGCAATTGCAATGTAACTACCACATATCACTGTCCGCCTAATTCTTTCTTCATGTATTACGACTACATCCATCCATCATCATCCATTACCCGTATCACTTAGCCTTACAAAGGTCACAGTCGTGATGGAACCTATCCCGGGTGACTTTGACCAGTAGGCAGAATATACCCTGAACTGGTCGCCAGCCTCTCGCTGGCTAGTAGTGGCGATTGCTCTCGGACTGCAAGGGAAGCTCGGCTTCCCCTAAAATGTCAAAGAATAAGTGATCAAATATATGAATGTAAATTTCATCGTGTGTACATGTCATTGACTAAATATGCGCTACAAGATGCTCAACTTTTGTTCCGAATCAGCTTCTTCTTACTGGTTACGACGCGACTGCCTTCTCATTCATTCCCGCAGCTTCGCTGTGCTTTAAACCAGGGGTCCCCAACCTTTTTTGCCCCACGGACCGGTTTATGTCAGACAATATTTTCAGGGACCGGCATTTAAGGTGTGGCGGAAATAATACAACAAAATAATATGGTATGAGCTGCATGAAAACGGTGGTGTTTTCGAAATATAATAATAAACACAAGGAGCGTCTAATCTGGCCGCAACACTGATCGCTATGGTAATGTTTAATGCCTTCAAAATACGATACAATGCAAATTCAAAGTGCATGAAAATGACCACTCACCACAGCCCCGAGCTTGATTTTCTGCAACCAGACGGTCCCATCTCGGGGTAATAGGAGACAATGACACCTCAAGTGTGTGTTTTGCGTCAAGTCTACTTCGTAATTTTGTTTTAGTCGCCGTTGCTGCAGAAAATCCCCGCCTCACACAGGTAGCATGTCGGAAATAGCAACAGTGCTACTGTGGCGATCTCAGAATATTCAGCCATAACTTTAATCCAGTTGTCTCGAACGTACTTTTAAGGCCGCCGTCATTTGATCTCCAGCAGTTTTTTTACTCATTTTGCGAGCTCTGACGTTTTGTTTTTAAGCGGAATCGGTCACGTGACAGAGAAGCGTGGCTTGACGTGTGTCAAGCGTGACACACACGGATGTAACGGAGAATCCGGTAATTTTTCAAAATAAAACATCTTTCGTATTCCGAAATAAATCAAACGGAATTAAGGCAAGTTCTTTCTGTGCGGCCCGGTACCAAATGCCCTGCGGACCGGTACCGGTCCGCGGACCGGCGGTTGGGGACCCCTGCCCTAAATAATTCCAAAAGTGGCCCGCTTGAGGCCAATGTTTCTTGCCCACACAAGCCTCCAGGGATTTGTATGTTCAAATTTAACATACTGTAGTGACAATGTTAAAATGATTCTTATTTACGGAAAAGAGCAAAAATAGAAAGTGAAACTAAAAATATACAAAAACACTTCATGCATATACAGTACATCAACTGTTTTTTGGTGTTGGAAATGCCCTTTGTCTGTAGATGTGCATTTTTTAAAATCCTTTAATCAGTAACACATCACAGATGGTCACAATAGCGGTGCAGTACATGAAGAGTAAGTAGTTATCTTGAACAACACAAAATGGGGTCATGCATGCCCAGACTGAACCCTGACACATATACATGTGTTGTGCTTTTAGAATCAACCATTTTCAGAGTCTATACCAGGGGTGTCAAACATACGGCCCGCGGGCCGGAACCGGCCCGCAAGTAGGTTCAATCAGGCCCGCAGGATAATGTAAAAGTGAAAAAAATGCATTAAAGACACAGAATTAATATTTTTAATCAGGTGCAATTCATTGAGTATCCGCAAGGGGACACTGTTTTGATCAGAGAAGAAGACAACAGCAGCCTCAGTCTGTCACTGAGACAGACCCATGACAGCAGACGCTATCAATAGCACTCTCACATTTACACATTTAATAGCACTCTCCTTAGTTTGTAAGGTGTAGGCAGGGATTACATTTAGATTTTATATGCACATGTAAATGGTTTAAAACTTCCTTTCTTTATAAATCTCGTTTAATCTTAAAGTTACTTACTATATTTTTCAATCCCAATTACTTGTTAAAGTTTGTACAATCAGTGGGATCAGTTGCAATGCATATATGTGAATGACAAAAGTAAATTGCACATTTGTCGAAGGAAATGTAAGGTGCTTCATGAAATGTTTTGTAAAAGATATGTTCATTAAATTTCAACATTTTCCTAATGTTCTTGTGCTTCTTTATACCAAAACAAA
>NW_017842057.1:1424300-1428019 GCF_001891065.2 Hippocampus comes | reverse complement strand
AATATTTTTAATAAGGTGCAATTCATTGAGTATCCGCTAGGGGACACTGTTTTGATCAGAGAAGAAGACAACAGCAGCCTCAGTCTGTCACTGAGACAGACCCATGACAGCAGACGCTATCAATAGCACTCTCACATTTACACATTTAATAGCACTCTCCTTAGTTTGTAAGGTGTAGGCAGGGATTACATTTAGATTTTATATGCACGTGTAAATGCTTTAAAACTTGCTTTCTTTATGAATCTTGTTTAATCTTAAAGTGCATTACTATATTTTTCAATACCAATTACTTGTTAAAGTTTGTACAATCAGTGGGATCAGTTGCAATGCATATATGTGAATGATAAAAGTAAATTGCACATTTGTCGAAGGAAATGTAAGGTGCTTCATGAAATGTTTTGTAAAAGATATGTTCATTAAATTTCAACATTTTCCTAATGTTCTTGTGCTTCTTTATACCAAAACAAAGGAAAGACATATTGTTTTGGTTATTTATAGCAAAGTATTGTATCATTTTAATGGTCCGGCCCACTTGACATCTACCGAGGCCGTATGTGGCCCACCATGTGAAATGAGTTTGACACCCCTGGTCTATACAGAAACAATAATAACATGTTTTAGACTAATTTGCAGATATTGGTGTTTTCAGGCTCTAAAAACATTGGTGTGATTCATTCATACAAAACATCAAGACTTATTACCAACTGCTGTGAAAACAATTATCAGCCTAATCCAACTAACACTGGTCAGGGTAGCCTGCCGCCACGCAATCTCGTTAAAGAAAACAGACAACCATTTACTCTTAGATTCAGAGCGATGGAAAATGTAGCGCTGAGCCCACGAAGACGTGAACTCAAAGCCTTCGATCAGCCAGTACACCACTACACCATGATGTGACGGTTGTAAAAAATGAATAAATAAATTTGAAAAGACACCTGAAAATCCATGCAGTACGAAATATGGCCATACCTGGACAAAACAGAAGAACTCGGACTTCCTTGACGGCTGGGTGATTGATGAGATGGTCAAGGTTCCAACTGAAAAGCATGACCTGATTTATGGCCGAGCATCCATTCAAAGCACGGACGTGGCGGCTTTCCAGAGAAATATTCCAAACATTTAAGTCAGTGATATTTCCAAAAAAAGGCTCCGTGAAATTCCCTCCAAACGAGTCTTGGTCCTGGCCAAGAATAAGTATCCCATCAGCATGGATATCTCGAGAAGTGTCTGAGCTTGATCCCTCGTCCTTCCTTTCACCATCCACATAGATGGCCCACAGACTGCTGCTCCAAGTGACACAGATGTGATGCCATCCACCATCATTAGGGAAACAGGCTTTATATGGAAGGTGTTTCCCGTGGACAATGAGTGCCAAGAGGATCCGTCCCTGCATGTCACCATGACCTCGTAGTAGGAATTCATTGGTAAAAACACGTGCAGCATAGGAGAAGATGGTGGACACTTCATTCCATTCTGGGTCCCACTGAATACGAACACACACGCTGACTGATGACAGAGCGGGGAAGGGCCTATTCACACGAGCAAAGCCTTCTCTGGATGTTTTGGGAAAATTTAGAGCTGAGAACTGCAAATCTAAATCAAGACAAAGGAATAATTATTCAATGTTGCAAATTTGCAGCAGGTATACCGATTGTACTCCGCCACTGAGCTCACTCACACTGCTTGGACAGGGGCAAAGGCTCGGATGGCAATTTGGAGGGATTGCTGATCCAGACGTGTGACTGGTGTCCGGCCTGACGCAGCAACTCCAATGCCCCTTCCCGGAGCTCCAATTGGTCCAAGATGGCGAGTGAGCTAAACTGACTTCTGCAGGAGCTTTCGGCCCTGGAAAAGTCTAGTGAGTCATTGACCAGCACGAACGCCCAGTGAGAGGATAAGTGAACCAATTTGGACTGTCCTGGGGAGTCAGATTTTTGGCTTAGACACACACATACTCATCAAGATGATTTAGAAGACGTGAGGTTAGATTGAAGGATTGCTAAACGTTGACTTACCATGCGAATCGCCCACTCTGTCAGTCCCAACGTGAGTTGGCTCAGTCTCACACACAACCTACAGGAAAAAGTCAAGTTGATGTTACACTTGTCATTTATTTTTTGCCATCACTTGTCATCGTTAAAATCCTTCAATATAGTGTCATTCATGATTACAAACCTATGAAACAAACATAATCTTTGGATAAAGCTTTTATATAATGTAGTGTAGAATGAGAAGCTTATTACCACCACAGAAAACAGTATTAGTGCAGCATGCAAGGCTCCAGTCATCTCTAGATCAGTCTAACGCCCGGTCAAAACAAAATCCTTGTCCAACTTGGTCCTGGTTCACAAATCTTGAAAGAAAAATGTGCTGTATTAATACACTGTTTAAAAAAAAAAAGTGTATCGGAACAGCTATTCGAAACGTTTCATCTCACAACAGGACAGAAGCAAACCACCGAACAACAGGTTGATATAAAAAATCAGGTCTTAGGAAAGATATGACTTGACCCCGTGTTTTTCAGCAAAGACAGCTGAATGTCACTCCCTAAGTAATCTGGAAACAAAATCCACATCTGTAGGACAGCTGTAGGTAAATCCATCCAGACTCGTCATCAAGAACCTCTGCCTCTACGTCCAACATATCCAGCAGGGGTCTCAAGACTGGCAGACAATCAGCAAGCCCACCGGTCTGTGTGACGGGAGGGACATCTATTCGAACTCTTCGTTCTTCCCTCCTTCCTCCTCCCTCGCTCCAGACACCACACCCCTCCTTCTCTAACACCCCGAAGCCATCTAGCTTTGTCATGCAAATGCGGTCTTTTTTTTTCCCTCCAAAGAATCCTACTTACGCAAGCAGTGTCAAGTATTTGGCAAAGAGAGTTCATCAAGAGCAGCAGGGGAAGGGACATTTTTATCGCATAGCTCTTATTTATTACTGTACTTCTATATGACTCCAAGTTAATCAAAATAGTTTCCTGCTTCATGGTAGGTAGAAGATTAGTTCTTAACATTCGAGGGATGCTTTGGTTGCATTTTTTAAAATCCCTCTTCCATTAATGAGCATGTGTCATCAACCTTTATGAAGCTGTGAGCTGCTTCTTGGGTCGTGATTAACAAGAAGGGCTCCCAATTTGAGACACACTTTGAAAATAACAAACGTGCTCAAGCAACCTCAAGTATGTACTTATTAACAATCAATTTTACGTGTGTATGTGAAGACTGATATGGAAACCGATAAATATCAATCGTCATCAATATCAAAGTTGATTCTATAAATTTAGGTCAGTGTTCACATTATCACATGGTCCACCCATGGGCGTCATTCGGCCTATTTTAGGGAGGCTTCAGCCTCCCTAAAAATGTCTTTAGCCCCCCTAAATAATTTCATTGCATTATTTAAAAAAAAGTATTATTTATTTTTCCTGTACTTTTGCTAATATGTTGCATCAAAATCAATGTAATGTGGCCATTTTAAATTATATTTCGATAACCTGCCATCATTGTGATGTTAAATCTCCCAGGTTTCCTGAACGCAACAGGTGTTGCGTTAGCATTTGACGTGTCTGTCACCATCGCCACATCAAATGCTAACGCAACAACTGACAGTTCATTGCCGAAAGTCAGGTTGAGTCGACAGCATGGATATTCGACAGTTTTTTAGAAAGGTAAATTAAGTATTCAATGCATCCATGCTGGTAAAACTAGTGACTATAGTCC
>NW_017842057.1:1423121-1424033 GCF_001891065.2 Hippocampus comes | reverse complement strand
CTGCTTGACGAGCCTATATTGTGTATGTATGTGACGTCACTGAAGGCCTAAGGTTGAAATGCACGGCCCGCCACTGCTAAGCATATATTAATACATTTTGGTAGAGAGGAATATAGGCCTACTGTCATATAGGTTATGTTATCGGGCATCCTTCTAATTCCCTTGAACAACCAAGATTGAACTTTTGAACTCTTTATAATTTCTATTATCTAGTCCAGTTAAAGTCCAGGGGAGGAAGCCCCATCATAGTAAAGAGGATACTAATGTGATGTGTGTAGTTCTTCATAGCCTCTTCATTTTGCTCTCAAAGTGCACGGAATTGATGGATTTTTAACAGAATGTAGAAAAAAATTCTCCCGGGGGGGCATGCCCCCGGACCCCCCTAAAGGGGCTGTGTTCCCCTTAGGGCTAAGCCCCCCTTGTTCTTGAAACCTAGTGACGCCCCTGGTCCACCTCTACAACGTTAGTTGGAAATCACAATGGGCCATCATTGATGAGTTCATGTGGTCCTTGGGGATGACTTGTTGATGTCTTCTGCTTTTCCGGCATCAAGAAGTTATTTTCACTTTGACGGCACCCCAGGAGATTTCTACATAGGCAAACGTCTAGCGCAGCCTTCCTCAACTGGCGGACCGCGATCCACGACCGGACCGCCGACCTCCTCTGTCCGGACGCTCGGCAAATTGTATAAAATAATAAATTATAAAGTGATTTTTACGTGATACATTTTATATTTGTGGACTATAATCTGCGCATTACCGCGATCGCTTGTTAAAATTATCCGTTTTATTCTTTGCGTGCACTAACAGATGTATTGCAGAGGACCGCAGCAGCGCGACTGTGTGTTGTATAATGTTTGACTAACTGGAGACCCTGGCTGAGCAGGGCATGTCGGCGATAACGATGCGCTGA
>NW_017842057.1:1421276-1423073 GCF_001891065.2 Hippocampus comes | reverse complement strand
CGCCACAGTGTGCTCACAGCTTCAGTCTAGGAGAGCCGCACACAGACAATTAGACACGACGAATCGCGGGAGGTTTCGATTGTGTGCAGTTTTGTTCCCGTCTACCCGGGGATCTTTGCAGCTGTTTAACAGCAGAACACCGCAACATGGTAAATGAACATCACAATGGCGTCCTCAAATAATATTTGCATGCCTCAAACATTGCATTCACCTTTAGTGGAAGAACAGCACTGCACATTCCTGTGCTCCCTTGTGTCAGTTTTTAAAATGGTTCTTAACTCCTCTTCTGATATACTGTATTTTTCAGTGATTTCAGAGAGGATGTGAAAAGGGGAATTGTACAAATGAAAAGGATATTTTTGTTTTCATGTTTAGTATTTATTTTGGTAAAATGAGTATTTTGTTAAATTGTTTTGTTAAATTAAGGGAAAAAAAAGACAACTACTGTTTAACAAAGTTAAAGTAAAAATTGTCTTATTTCCCTAAAAGGGCTATTTCTATTATTAAGCAGGCACAACTTAACAAAATAAAAGAGTTCCTGTGCCTCAACACAATACCTCTCATTATTTGCTGTGTACTGGCAAAGTGAATAATTGTTATTTTCATGCACCCCATTATTGGTTGGTTGTGAGGAGTGTTGATTTGTATAAGCTTGGCTTAACCATACTAAATGGGCATATAGCCCTGCTCCCCATGACCGCCGTGCATGGGACCGGACCTTGGTCTTATTAAAAAAAAAAAAAAAGTGGACCTACAGCATTTCTAGTTGAGGACCACTGGTCTAGCGTGATTTGAATGCTAGCTGTATGTTTACATGACCAAGAATCTCAAAGTCTGAGGATAACAGAACAAAAAAAATGACTGTATTCAAAAAAGTGATGGACTTCAGAGTGACTATCGTGCCACTGTCAAAGTTAACATTTTTAATCTCATCAGACAGTACCATGAACTGAGGCATGGACCAGTTGAAATAAAGCTAACCATTAGTATTCCATCTAGTATCCACTTGAAGTTCAAGAAAACTCGACAGAGCCCCAGCGTAGAAAGCCCTTCTCTGGTTTATTCAAAGCTGGCATGTCCCTCTCCTTCATGTTCCTCACACGTGGAACTCGACACTTTCTCCTTCAGTGTCAAGAATTTCACACAATTAACAAATCAGGGTTTACTCTAGCGACACAGTCGTCGACTGGTTAGGGCATCGGCCTCACAGTGCAGAGGTGCAGGGTTCGATTGCTGCTCTTCCTGTGTGGAGTTTGCAAGTTCTCCCAGTGCCTGCGTGGATTTCCTCCGGGTACTCGGGTTTCCTCCCGCATTCCAGAAACATGCATGTCAGGTTAATGGAACACTCCAAATTGTCCCCTTAGATCTGAGCATGAGCGCTAGGGTGGTCCATTTTGGAAAAGTTTGTCGGATTCGTCGGGCCGGGTCGGAAATCTTGTCGATACTATGACACAAGGATGTGTGCAAAATTTTATTCCGATCGGATAATTTTATCCCGTCCCGCAGAGCGACCAAAGTTTCCCCTATGGAAAGAATGTTACGGGGCTGAATGGTAGTACGGTTTCTCCCGTACAGTAAGGATTTTGTTTTGCTCAGTTCGCACTTGCAATAATTCAAAGACGGAAGACAGGAACGCATGTATTGCAAAAAAGGCAACCGTGGTGATCCTGCAACACTGGTGAGATTGTTGGTCCATGTTAACTGGTCCATCTGTCTATCTGTACATCTGTCTACATCGCGCGACTGTCTGGAAGTGATCCGATCCGTTTTGCATTTTTTTCAGGCCGGGAGTGGTGC
>NW_017842057.1:1416424-1420996 GCF_001891065.2 Hippocampus comes | reverse complement strand
CAGCGTCCAGTAAGAATTCCGGCGATTCTCGACTTCAATTGAAAGATATTAGCTCGCCAGTAGGTGACCGTTGTGTGTTAGGCGTGCGTTTGAGTTTGTCTCCGGCTGCTGAGAGCAGCGATGGAATGGTTAGTTAGTCAGGAGGTGATCGTTCGGGCAACATTCAGCCCAGCCAGTGTCACGCATGGCAAAATACACGGTTAAAATACACATGTTCACCCTATTGAGACCAGTTGTTATGGTGGAAACTTTGGCCGCTTTGCGGGACGGGAAAATATCATCAGATCGGAATGAAATTTTGCACAGAACCTTGTACCATAGTATCGACAAGAATTCCGACCCGGCCCGACGAATCCGACAAACTTTTTTTTTTGCCATGAAAATGTGGACCACCCTAATGAGCGCGGATGGTTGTTCATCTATATGTGTGCTCTGCGATTGGCTGGTCACCAATTCAAGCTGCCTACTGCCCTTAGACAGCTCTTAAAGGCCCCAGCACGCCCCGCGACCCTTGTGAGGATAAGCGGATCAGAAAGTGGATGGATGGTTTACTCTATTACTTTCTTATGTGTGGTTTTAAGTGAGTAGAACGATTTAAAACAAGTTCAGAGAAACTAAAAATATGCACTAGTATTACTACACTTACTGTATTTACTTTTGCACTGAAAAGGGAAAAAATGCCAAAGGATTTGAAAAGAATTAAAAGTATTTGAATGTTAAAAAGTCAAAGTTTTACATGTTTTAGGTGTCTAGAACAATGTTTTAAATGCTGCAAAGACCTGTGTTTTTCCGTTTTTACTTGTATGATGGTTAATAATGTTATAAAAGGTACAACAATCACTGTAGATCAACTATGTGTATAAAGTGGTTCCTCAACTTATTAATGTCTCTTCATACTAAATTTTACAGTTATGAAACGCCTCAACAGGAAAATATTGCCTCTCGTTAAAATACAGTATGGGTTGCTAGTCGCAGCTCCGAGTTTCTTGAACACAACATACTTATAGCTGCTGTCCCATTGGCTATTACCGAGCATCTTCCCGGCATCCCATTGACTAAGAGGAACCTTTACCGAATATGCCTGTGGGTGGAAATAGATACAGTAAATATTCTCTAGTGCGGACTCGTGTTTGCGCTGTCCAATTTGTCCTGATAACAGAAATTCCTCATTTGGGAAACGAGCATGGTACATGTCCTTTATGAACCTGCAAGTATGTTGACAAAATGCACGTGTAACAACACAATCAATAAAATACAAAAATATACTCTCCAAAAACTGTTTATATAACAAAAACTGCAATACAGGTGTATCCAAAAAAAATCACAACAGTAAAATACGTACAGTATTTTAGTGTTTATTTTTTTCTGTCTTGGGAAAAAAATGTGTCTATTTTGGATTGTTTGGTTGGATGCATTCTTTGGTTTATGACAATGTTTGCCTGCGTGTCATACAGTTTTCTTGCTAGTTGCAAGTAACTGTCCCGTTGATCACCGATGTCTGGTAATTCTTGTGCATACTGATGGTTTGTTGCCATTTGCATTGCTTCCTCGCTGGATGGTGGCTTGTCATCAGGAGTTGAATCGATGCCTTGTTTTTTAAAGTTTCGTAGATTTGCGTCTTTCCGACTCCAAGTGTCTGCTGGATGCTTTTAACTTTGTGTCCAGCCTTGCTCAAACGGATGCATTTCACTCGCTCCGCTCCAGTCATTACAGTTCTACGTTTCGATGACATGATCTACACGACGTAAGTGAATAAAGTTAAAATCATTCACAATTACAGTAAAACGCACACCAATAAAAACTCACTTACACGTCGTCGTTTTGAATCTGATGATCGAAAAACGCGAAGTGAAAATGTGTCTCAGCTTGTCGTTCCGTAGCATCGGGTGGGCGTTGCGTGTATTTAAGCTCCCGTGGCATGACGTTTCAATCCGGGTTACGGGTAGTGGAATTTCCGCTTACGTAAGTTCCGGTAACATGTAATATCGTAGTCAAAATGTTAATGCACAGGTTTTTGTTCCGGTTGAAGGAAATTCCTTTTCTTAGAATTCCAGGGATGGGAATATTTACTGTATGTGTCTACGTAGCGTCCCTCGGGCCATGAGGTGTTCCGATAGTTTTATGACGTAGTTGTGAATCACCCAGGAAAAAGTGTTCGCCAGTCCAGCGATCGCTCACGATGCTGATGTTTGCCTTGGACATTTTCGAAGGATTGTTAAAAGCCGACAAAAGCAAACGTCCTTGGATCAGTTATTTACAAAACACCAGGCAAAAGCCACTGCTGAGAGAGAACATGTACTAAAGAGGGCAAAAAACGATGAGGACGCAGTTAAAAGTTAAATGACCATCATTTTTATTCTATTCTCTATTCTTGTTTTTTACATTATGCACAACTGTCATGTATTATGCAATAATCTAATTGTAACATGTATTTGTAACATATTCTGATGCATTTTTATGGTTTAGAAAACATTTATGTCTGAATTTGGGGGGGGCTTGAAAAGAAATTCGGGCATTTACATGGAAAACATGTCTCAACTTATAAAATTTTCTAGTTAAGAAATTTCTTCTAGAACCAATTAATTTCGTAAGTAGAGGTGCCACTCTATGAAATTTATTCATTCATTCATTCATTTTCCGAACTGCTTTATCCTCACTAGGGTCGCGGGGGGTGCTGGAGCCTATCCCAGCTGTCTTTCGGGCAGTAGGCAGGGGACACCCTGAATTGGTTGCCAGCCAATCGCAGGGCACACAGAGACGAACAACCATCCACACCCACACTCACACCTTGGGACAATTTTGAGTGTTCAATCAGCCTGCCATGCATGTTTTTGGAATGTGGGAGGAAACCGGAGTACCCAGAGAAAACCCACGCAGGCCCGGGGAGAACATGCAAATGCCACACAGGGAGCCCGGAGCTGGAATTGAACCCGGAACCTATGCACTGTGAAGTCGACGTGCTAACCACTTGACTACCGGGCTGCCTGTATGAGTTTTATGATGGTGAAATATTCTATTTCATTATAGCTTATGAAAAAAAAACATTATTTAGGAAGACAAATTAAAGCAGAGTGCACACGTACCAATTTTTAAGATTTGAACCGAATGTTAGTGTGAGAGACCCCACAAAAAAAAAATCAATGTGCTTACTTTTCTTATAATGTGTGATGTACTCGAGATGACAAACACAAGCTGCTGCAATAATTGCAATTTCTGCAGAGACAATCACATCTTCTCCCTGTACCTGTCGAACATGTAGTTCAACACCTAGTGTCACAGGGCATCAGGACTACTGGAAAATATAAAGGTGCAAGAAAGTAGTGGTAGAAGAAGTCTTCTGATTTTGATTCTGGGGAATGATTTGGGGTAAATGTTGAACAAACGCACAATCCAACCAACTGCTCCTCGATTTGTTTTCGTCAACAATGCAAGCTTTCAAACTGAATTCCTCAATATTTTGGGGTAAAAACATATGTTTGTAATTGCTGAGACCATGCTTTGAGAATGGAAACTATGTACGCAGAACCGAATTGTAAAAATAAAGCAATGAACCATTTTTATCGTGTGGAGTTCATTGTATCCGGAAGCTTGTTACCCCACCAGCTAGCTGTCTGCTTGTGCTTCTCATTGCAGCATGGGAAAGCCCCGCGACAGCTTGTTGGGATATGTTCCAGCCACCGGACACTTTAGGTGGTAATTTTTGTGTGGGTATATGCTCGATGTAAAAACGTATTTCATTGACAACAGTGAAGTTTCACATTCCACAGAAATGCCTGCACTTCTGAGAGGTCAGAGAAATTTTTGATGATCACGATTTTGAAGTTTGATTTCAAAGACTCAGTTTTGTATTATGTATGTGTTTTAAAGAAACTCTTCTCGGAAGTGTGTCAGACATTTGTTTTCACTTTACAATGACTTTTAAGATCAATTTCTCGTTGAGAATCATTTGGTCTCACCTCACAATAATTGAGTCTGTAGATTGACCTTGCAGTTGATGACACACATGAAAATTGTTGATTGCAAATTGAACAGGATTTGAACAGGTATAACATTTACAATTGTGCTTGCCAGATTAGTGAGGAATAATCGCTCCTAAAACAAACTCAATGTGCTTTACAAAATTAAAAGTATAAAATTTGAAAGCATTTATGAAAAAAAACAACTAAAGGCATCTAAAAACAAAGTATTAAAATCAAAGGTCGCTTCCAAAAATGTGTGCAGATTTTAAAAAATGTATTTTAAATTGCTTTAAAAGACGTGAATTATAGCTATGAGGAGGCGGGGGGGCATCGTTTTTAACTTAGATTTAAAAGCGTTCACACTTGGGACTGAATTCACTTCTCTTGGCATCTTACTCCATTTGCATGCAGCATAACAGCTATATGGTGCCTCACCATGTTTGCTTTGAACTCTGGGTTCCACGAACGGACCCGAGTCTGCAGACCTCAGAGTCCTACTGGGTTTTCAACTCGCATTTCTTTTCTGTATTAAGGGCCTAAACCATTCAGTGTGTGTGCGTGTGTGTGTGTGTGTGTGTGTGTGTGTGTGTGTGTGTGTGTGTGTGTGTGTATG
>NW_017842057.1:1357155-1413402 GCF_001891065.2 Hippocampus comes | reverse complement strand
GTGGATGTAGCGGTCCCAAGTGATGGAAACATCAGAAAGAAGGAACACGAGAAACTCGAGAAATACCAAGGGCTCAGAGAGGAGCTGGAGAGAGCCTGGAAGGTAAAGGTGACAGTCGTGCCTGTGGTGGTCGGAGCACTCGGTCTCAGTCCAGAAATGTGCAGTGCTGGGAACAGCAAGGATACTGCGCAGAACCCTCAAACTTCCTGGCCTCTGGTAGAGGACCCGAGCTGAATGAGGGACGGACACCACCCGAGGGGTGAGACGAGGATTTTTTTTTTTTATATATATACCGTATTGGCCCGAATATAAGACGGTGTTTTTTTGCATTGAAATAAGATTGAAGAAGTGGGGGTCATCTTATATTCGGGGTATCAACATTATACCCATTCACGACGCTAGATGGCGCCAGATATCATTGAAGCAAATGCTGAACTTGACTCCCCAGGCCAAAGTAAACCTCTGTCACGAAGAAAAAAAAAATGAAAATAGCGGTAGCACAAAGAAGAAAAATAAAAATAGCGGTAAGAAAGAAAAGAGAAGAAAATAATAGAAGAGATAACAGAAAATGGAGAAACGTAGCGACAATCTGGAGAAAAGTGGGTCGAAGATCGGCCAGGTTAACCGGCAGCTGAGAAGTTATGAAGTAATTTACATTTCAAAAACCAGAAGCCATTCATTTACGAATGTGAGTGCACTTTAGTTTACATATTTAAATGGTCAGATATTAACATTTGAATGAGGCAAAATAATATGCTTTTTCTCTCAAATATAATGTTGTAATCATTTGTTTCAGATGTGCTGTAATTATTTACTGTGTAAAAATTAATTTGGTGTTCAAAGCCTTTTTTTAAACTTGAGTTTTGAAAAATAGGGGGTCGTCTTATCATCAGGGCCATCTTATATTCGGGCCAATACGGTGTGTGTGTTTATATATATATATATATATATGTGTGTGCGTGTGTACGCACACACACACACACACACACATATACACACAACTTGCAGAGCTTTAAAGTTGATCTTAGAGTGAATGGGAAGAACCTGGTCAGAACCCGAGGTCTAGCGTTCAGAAGACATTTGTCAACTCTGTTGGAGATAAAAGCATGGTTACGTTTCTTCTGGTCTGTTTGAAGCATGCAACCCTTCACTCTGGATGTTTTTCAGCTAGTAAAAGACTATTTTAGTGATTGATTTGATATGACTGCGAAAATTCAGATCTGATTCTATCAGCACACCAAGGTGTCGGATTTTGTCTTTGGTTTTTAAAGACAATGACTAATTTCTTATACCGCTTTTCTTTATTGCCAAAAACAATTATCCAGTTTTGTTTTGTTTTTCTTGAAGGGAAGTTTGGTTCATCCAGTTATTTATTTGTTTTAGACCTTAAATGAATTGCTATTTGGGGGCAATCCTAGATATAGCTGCATGTCATCTCAATAGCCATGATAGTCAACATTAAACTGAAGAACTTGAACCAAGGGTAGCATATACATGCTGAAACAAATGTGATCAAGGACTGACCCTTGAGATACCCCTTATCAGCTCAATCAGATTGAAAACTTCCAACGGTCACAAAATAACTCATTTCCTACAAATAGGACTGTTCCCTGCTTTCATGAATACCACAGAAGTTTCCAACCTGTTGAACAACGATATTAAATGGTGCAGTGAAATCCAAGAATACTAGAACTGACACTTTTTCTGAGTCAGTGTTCGATATTAGTTAGCATTTTGGTCAGAGTTGATCCTGTACTGTGATGAGTTTGGAAACTTGAGTGAAATATATTGAAAAATCAATTTCAATGAGTTTTTGCTGAGTTGGTTAAGAAGAGAAGTGTGGAATCACTTTGATGGTTCAAAACCCATCCGGTGTGAGAGTAGCATAAGTTTCTGCCAAGTGAATGTGTAGTTGAAGACCTGAAAGCAGGGAAGCAAGAATTGCATTCAAAAAAGACGTTAATCTCAAAAATAACAATAAAAAAGCAAGGAAATAGGGCACCCCGCCCCCTAAAAAAAACAACTCAAAGTTGCAAACCAAAAAACTGGGAACATGACGGTGACATAAACAGAAGCAAATGATCCAACAAAGACTGCATGAAGGCAGGGAACTAAATACAAATAAATTCATGAGACAATGAAGAACACCTGGACAAGACGTGGCTGTGGCAGCTGATTGGAGATAAAACTCGAATTTCTTTGCCGTCTGGAACCTCAAAATGTCGTGTGGCGGTAGCAAAGTAAACTGATCCCTGTCCGTTTCCGATGACCCACCCAAAATGTCTTCGTGACGGAGAGGCACTACTCCATCATATGTCCAGATATAATAAAAAACACATGGTCTCTTACCATCTACGTATGTGCCCTGAGGAACTGTTTTCAACAGTTCAGAGCACTTTCACCTGCCTTAGGTTTTTACACTTCTTTCAACACACTTAAGTCCGGTAAATCTTCTGCCTTCTACAGGCATTGAGGGACTGTTCGCAACACTTAGTAAAGTCACATAAATCTAACAACTTGAAACCCATGTGTTTTACCACATGCAAGCGTTTTTAACAAGGCTCCTGTGTGTTTTTTCCCGGTCATTTGAGTAATCTGTCGTGCTTTTAGCCTGAAGTCAACAAACTTTGGTCAGAGCTCATTTAATCAACAGACATAGCTGCATCAAGCCAGAGCTGACAAAGGAAAGCAGACTAATTGACCTCCCTCCCTTTGCTCTCTCTTTCCTCCACTGTAACTCTGCTGCCACCGCCACCCAGTGTATTTCCATGACAACCTGGCGATTGTAAGGATGGTATGGAAACGTCAAACACTTGGTGGGCTTGCATCGATGCACACAAAAGACCAGTGACCTACATGTGGAACAAGGATGGAAGCTTTTCCCAGAATGGCCAAGCAGAGACCAGAACAGAAATACAATTGCCCCCTCCAACTTAATTCAACCTCTACTGCGCCGCTGAACACAGCCCAACAGAACTCGGGTCCATTTGATCCCACTCGTACTAACCCGTGAATTTTTGGTATGATACCACTTTTGATTTATGATGTAGGAATTGTGTTACTGCTGTGCATGATTTATCATGGCTAAATGGTACACACCATAGTGTACCATACATTGTCGATTGATTCCCGATCAATGTCAATTGAAGCCTCCAATGTCCACTCCGGCAGCACGTCTAATAATACGTATTTTCTTCTACGTTCACGGGATAGACAGCAGGCTTGCAAATCTGAGGTTAGAAAATGGCGGAATGCTGCCTTGTAAAGTAACATTCTTGGCTGGTCAGCAATCAGGGGCCGTGTTTGCCTGTCCTAATCTGGCAGCAGCAGATAGTCTTTATAGCTACCGCTGAATCATCAATCAGCTCAGCTACTCAGGGCCCTGTCGACAGCAACAGGGGTCACGTCGTCGCCACAGTAACCACATTTAAAAGCAGCCATATAAATGATATAGGCTTTTGGCATGACACAAAGAAAAAGTGACAGAGGGAGATGGGATTGGGCCGGTCCTGTGTGAGCTGTCTTTAGAGAGAATTAGCCCTCGGTTTGAGTAAGACAATACTGACCTGAGTCAACCCAACGCTCTGTAAGAAGATACACCTTGGAATCACTGTTGTTTTGGCTAGTTGACTTTTAGATGCTTTAAATACTGTCATTTTAGATTATTTAGTTTTAGATGATGAATTAGTAAAGTTCAGTACCACTGTCATACAATGTTACATTTGCTGCTTCATCCAATGTGCCTCATTTATCACCACCGCATACAAAAGCAGATGTTATTCCAACGTGTGTAATGTTGCAAGCTTCAAGAAACTAGCCCTGAATACAATTAGCGGTTTTAATCATCATAGTTTGCATTGTTTTAGTTTATCATTCCTCATTTTAATCCACAAAGGAAACTTTGTACATGCATTACAGCACACAAAGAAGCAGACCACACACATGCGAGACTGCAGGCAGGGCGAGGCGTAAGGCTCGCGTGGCAGCAACCACGCATATGTCACTGCAGCGATGCCATGCACAGTTTGCCTTACATCGCGCACATCCCACATGTGATAGTTTGAAAATGTGTTGCAGTTTCAGTCCAAGTCAGAGAATGTCGCTATGGCCGATATTAGCTAGCCTGTCGTGATGGGACGAACAACACTGGCCCGTGAAACCCCGATTAGTGCGTGCATGCTTTAACAAAAAAATGTGGCCGATACAGGAAGTGTGTAGAATATTTTTATTCCATGATTGAACTCGAAGGAGAAAGGTAATTTGTTTTTTGTCTCATATTAAATGTTTTTTTAATAGATCCTAGAATCAGGATCAGAGGAATATTTTCAAGATGTCATTTTGCAAAAAGGCTCTATTTTTCAAACAACTGGATGCCTCCGACATGTGAAGATTTGTGAGAAGCAGTCCCTTGTAGAGGATTACTGTACCTCAGACTGTACATCATAGACAGAAACCATTGTGCCATTCAACAGTAAAAACATGTTGACCAGTAAGTCTCAAAAATATGTAATGTAGTGCTGTAAATCAGGGCATCTACATTTATTGTTGCTAAATATGTAATAGGGATGTAACATTAATAATTACTGGAGTACAGTATCTTGGACCTGGTCAAAATTATGCCATGGGAAGTCACTGTGCACCGCCAGTGTAGGTGACACCAGTGATCCCCCTTTTTTTTTCTTCTTCAAAAGCTCAAAATAAGTGGTTTTGCATCACTTTTGTTACTATAATATCCGAAAAGGATGCAAGCAAAGGTTAGGACAATGGTAAAAGATACAACAATGGAGTACAGTATTGGAGGACAGTTTCTCAGGCAATAGGGAGGGGAAACGGAGGTTGGTCGGGTTTGGAGGATGGTAAAAAGAATCCATCCATCTTCCGATCTGATCCACTTATCCTCACAAGGGTCGCGGGGGGTGCTGGAGCCTATCCCAGCCATCTTCGGGTAGTAGGCGGGGCACACCTTGAACTGGTTGCCAGTCAACACACAGACGAACAACCATCCACGCTCACTCGGGACAATTTAGTGTTCAATCAGCCTGCCATGCATGTTTGTGGAATGTGGGAGGAAACCAGAGTACCCGGTGGAAACCCACACAGGCCCGGGGAGAACATGGAAACTCCACTCAGGGAGGCCGGAGCTGGAATTGAACCCGGTACCTCCGCACTGTGAGGTCGACGCGCTAACAACTGGTCCACCAACCGGGCCAATAAAAAGAATGAATGAGGTAAAAGGTTTGGGTATCCGGTCTTTAAGGTGGAGATCAGAATCAGAATCAGAATCGCCTTTATTGTCATTGTAGAGCATACAACGAAATTTGGGTGCCACAGCTTAGTGCATTTCGGAAAAAAAATCAGCAGTGACAGATGAAGAAAAAGTGGAAATGTTGGCAAATACACTTGTAAAAATTCATACTGTTGAAAATATTTGTCAAGAGGGGAAGAGAGAGAGAGCATGTACAATGGCAGGCAATGCAGCAAAGGGAGGAGGATGATGATCTGATGAATGTTCCATTTACAAACGTGGAGCTTGATAGAACTCTTGGGAAAGGTAAAATGTCTGCACCAAATATGGATCAAATTTGTTACACAGTGTTGAATAATCTTGGTGATCTTCAAAACAGCATATGATGGGGGCTGTATAATAAAATCTGGGGGGTGGGGGAACCTCAGAGTTGGAAGAAGACTGTAATAATACAGAAATAATGAGAAAACCAGGGAAGGACAGATCAGACCCAGGAAGTTATCCACAAATCGCCCTTACAATCAATTTTCTGTAAAATATTGGCAAATGTTAACCACATTTGCCAATATACCTGTACATGCATATATACATATATACACTTTGAAAAATGTGCAATACAATGCAAACATTGACCTATTCATCGTTTATATGCCTGCCTACCGAACCTTACTTTCAGTAACGACGTGAATGATTGTTGCAGATAAGACTGCCATCAATCAAACAAAAATGACATCACCTTTTCTTAATATATATTTTTTATGTCTTAGTGATAAGCAACTCAACATTCGTATTTCATAACGCAAAACAGCTACTATGGTTAAACAAAATAATAAAAACTCTACTTTTAGAAATCCGGTGCTAACAACTACATTTGCTGCAATAGGCGGTGGCCAAACGCTTCATAGCGCCGGCGAGACGCTTCTCTCCGTGTTGCTCTTTGATCGGTCAAAGCATTATCCTTGCAGTGCGGCGTGCAGAAACAGATTGAGCACTGCACCGCTGCCCAAGAGAAGTGTGCTAAAGCTGGCTAGCTAATCACAGGGTCAAATACTGCAAGTCCGAGATGGGCAATTCATTTTCCAAACGGGCCAAACAACAACCTGTTTTTTTTTTTGTTCAGACCACGCCCCAAAAAGACGGAGTACTAACCCACACAAGCACAAATTTATTGACAAAACACGCGCACCAATTGATAATTACTGGGTTAATGTGCTGTCGAACATTCAAATGTGGGTTGAAAACTCCCGAGTGACTCTGCCCAGCTCTGCAGCAACTGAGTCTGTTTTACTCACTTTGACCACTGGGTGGTGTTCAAGTCTTATGTGAGCTCACAACCAACTGCACGGTGGTGGGTGCATACCCGCTTGAAATTTCTAAACATCTGCCTCAGTTTCCCAGCATGTCAGCACTGATCAGAGCCCAAACGGATTTGCTCGTCCTGATTCACCTGAAGTCACCTGAGGTGGAGGAAATTATACGGGCCGGCAATGCGGAACAGATGTGCAATTAAGGTAACAGGGAATTGTACTTCACTCACTCATTGTTGCTGCCTTCCACAATAACCATTATTACACAGAGAGATTTATTTAATTTCTCATCAACACAAATAAAAATATGAGTATAAACCTCCCATGCCTAAGAATTTTTGAAAAGAAAAAATATTTAATTTAATAAAGATAAACACAAAGGTATGACTGGTCACAGCACAACACATAACACTTAAAACATGTGAAAATGTCTTTTTTAACGTCAATGAGAATAACCTCGTTGTATAAAGTGGAAACAAATTACTTACTTTTTACTATCAGTTTCTATGAAATCTATTTTATAATATGACCACGTTCAGTTTAAATCAGGTTTGGGAAAATAGTGGAAGTTGTCCTGAGTTTCTCATATTCTGTGAATTTTCTTGACAATTATTAAAGTGTTATGCACTTCATCAACATGGCTTTACATTACAGTTGTTGTTTTGTTTAACCTTTATGACCAGAAAGATCAAGGATGAAGGGTGCAGAGTGACATGTCCCTGTTGATGAGGGGGAAGTGTGCATGTAATTCCTGTGTCTCACTTGGCTCCTGAGGAGATTCACTGCTTACTCAGGAGTGAAAAGCCTCAAATTAAAGTGTTTGTGCTGAGAAAGGACAAATGGGATGTTTCCGCAAACTGTGCAGGATTGAGAAGGCTTCCGCAAAATGTCAGGGAAAAATGGCTCCTGGTCGACACCTCTACTGAAACATGTGCTTGAAATTAATGCCCGCATATTGCTGCTAATGTCGCCTGCAAGTATGAAAACCTTGAAAGAAGAAGAGGAGGGACGTAGAGAAATGCTATGACATAGTGGGAGACACAGTGTTCTTATCTCCTGTGTATAGATATGTCTTATATACCCTTGAAGTGGGGGTAAATTGAATATTCATGAGTGAGTGTGAATAAGTGCTCTGTCAGCTGATTGTGTCACTGATAGATGAGGGGTGGACCAGCACAATCCTCAACAGAGAGCCATAGTAGCGAGTGAGGGGCAAGTCTCGCCCTGAAAAAAAAAACAAAAGCAACAAAAATCGAGAATACAGGGGTTATCCTTTAGACATACAGTACACTCCACTTTTGTATGGGGTCCAAGCACGTATGTTATATCACCCTGGTCATCAGGATGTAAACGACTGGGGCTAGGAGGAGAAAAACAAATTCACAGTTACAATCTAAGATGCCTGAACTTCCTAATTTTTCTCCTTAGTTAAATAAGGCAGCTAGCACACAACGAAACCAATTCCCATGTCTTCCCAATAAAGGCACAGTGTCAAGATGTAATCTCACCCGGAGCTAAGGGGGGCGTGACCGATATGTGGGCGGGACAGGGGGGGTGCTCAACTAAAAATCGACTCCTGTGACTTCACTTGAGAGTTTCTCTCGTTTTTTTTTTTTTTTTTTTTTACATAAAAGTATGATACGCACTCGTGGTGCACGGAAGAGACATGTATTCAATATAGGTAGGAATTTGCCCAAACATTGAGATTTGGACCCTACCGTCCAATCATGGTTATTGATTAGATCTTAAATTGTATCCATTTCTGTGCACACTGCTCAGTGTGGCAGAAATGTCCAAATTGTATGCCCGCGGCACATCGCTGTTTTCCCCTGTTCTTATTGGGAAATGCTTATTGCTCACTGTTTTGAAGATCAGGAGTTGGAGTGGGCTCATTTTCCCAATCGCCCTCTTCTTTAGGGGTGTTCACACGGCACACATTTGCTCCGGTGCTGCACTGATGTATTTTGTTGCGATATATTTTACACCGGAGCAAATTTTGTGGAGCGGTCACACGTACAAAGCCGCTGAGCGTGTTAGCACCGGCGCAGCGTCGGTGCAGCCCCACTTGGGTTCACACGGCAGTTTCTGCAGCGGAGCAAAATGATAGAAAACAAAGAGCTGTTGTGTTGGTTCTTTTTAAAACATACACAACTCAAGCAACTACTGTACAGGCACGTCCTTCTCCTTCTCGGTTTCCGTGCCTTCTGCTCGAGAGGCGTTTAATGACCGCCCCGAAAACGTAAATCAACGATGACTTCAATGACACTCAGAAAAGCAAACATATAATGCGCCAAACAGAAAATCAAGAGAAGAAATCACAAAATAAATTCTATGGGGGGCAGGGGGTTGTGAACACACAACAAAGGAACACACTACACAAAGAACTCCGAGACAGTCCAGTCTCCTACAAAAGGAAAGATGACGTTTGGGGACTATACCCTCCCCTCCAACCCCTGTTCTAGTTGAGATGGTATAACCCAAGAGGTGCCGCTTGCTACTGTTACCAGCCATGTCTTGTGTCGTTATTACACAAACACATGACGGAAGTACAACAGAGCAAACGAGCATTTGCTCCGGAGCAAATTGTAGAGTTCACACGTGCAAATTTACATCGGTGCTGCCCCGCAAATGAGCATTTGCTCTGGAGCAAATATTTAAACTACCTACCTGAGGTGGGTTGAATTTGCTCTGGAGTAAGCTGTTTTCCAGGGCTACACCGGTGTAACTTTGCACGTGTGCACGCTCAACTGGGGCAGCGCCGGCGCAGCACCGGAGCAAATCTTGCCGTGTGAACACACCTTTTAACTGGGAGATTTTTGGAGGTTTTTTTTTTTGTGTGTGTGTGTGTGTGTGTGTGTGTGTGTTTGTGTGTGTGTGTGTGTGTGTGTTTGTGTGTGTGTGTGTGTGTGTGTTTGTGTGTGTGTGTGTGTGTGTGTTTTTGTTGTTATTTGTTTTTTTTTTGTTTTTTTTTTTTTTTTTTAATAACGAAGCGATCCATTGATGAGATGGTCTGAAAGCTGACTAATTCTAACCTAAGGTACATTGGGAAATTAAACTCAGACGACGATGCACTACTCTGACAATGGATGTGTTCAAAGAGATAGCGTGCGCTCCATTCTCATTAATTTCTGAATGCAGCCACCACAATCGCACTGTGTCCCCAGTCAGAAAGCGTAGGGTGTTGCGTCGTTTTTGGTGTACTCTGAATAGCCGAATGACAAATTTGACCCATGCTCTTAAATTTCCATTCTCAGTGAACCAATGTTGAACACGCCCCAAGTAACTGACAAACAGACACAGCGTACAGCGGCCCGTTACATCTGGCGTAAAAATGGCACAGCATTTAATCAAAAGAACATGATGCCAACAGTGAAGCATGGTTGTGACAGTGTGATGGTCTGCAGCTGCTTTGCTACCTCAGGACCAGGACAACTTGCTGTGATTGATGGGACAATACATTTTGCTGTCTACCAGAAAATCCTGAAGGAGAATGTCCGACAGTTTGCGCCCTCAAACTCACGTGCTCTTGGATCATACAGCAGGGCAATGATCTGAAACACACCAGCAAGTTCACCTCTGAATGGCAGCCCCCCCCACCACCCATTAAGGTTTTGGAGTGGCCAAATCGAAAGCCGGATTTAAATCCAATTTAGAGGCTGTGGTGTGACCTTCAATGGGCATTTCATGCTTGAAAACCCTCAAATATGGCAGAGTTGAAACAATTCTGCAAAGAAGAGTGGCCCAAAACTCCTCCACAGCGATGTGAAAGACTCAACACGAATTATCGCAAATGCTTGATTTCAGTTATTGCTGTCAAGGTTGACACAAGCAGTCCTTTTCAAGATTGTGCCGGTATGAGTGTCTTGGTTTGTGTCATTTTTGTTTGTTTTGTTTGTTTTTGTTTTTGACCCTATGCCACTTACTTAATAGAGAAAAGACTTGTTGAGCATTAGGGCGTCTACTCTCTGACTTTTTTCACCAACACACGCAAACCCATAAAGTTTTTTGGCGTTAATAGCTGGCAGGGCGGCTGCACTGTAAGGAGGATGGAAACGTCGTCGGAGGAGGGCGAAGTGAGCCTTTGTGCAAGTCAAAATTCATCAGTGTGCATTTCGAACACTGCTCCCATCGATCCATCTTGCTAATCTACGTTCTCTGCTAAACAAGATGGATGAACTTGTTCTCACAGGGACCAACAAAACCTTTGCACGTTCTGCCATGCTCTGCTTCACCAAAACCTAGTTCAGCGACCACCACCCACATACTGTGCCACACTGTGATGCTGTTGCTGTGGACAAGGACATGCCCCCGTTGGGCCAAGGAGGGAAAAGGAACATTCATATTGAGAGTGGTTCGCAAAGTTTGAAATCCAGCATCTCTGATGGTAAGCGGGAGGTGTTGGTGCCCATGCCATGAGTAATTTGCTAATCTTTGAGGGCACCATTAATGCTGAAAGCTACATACAGGATTTGCAAATCTTTGTAGGCTATTCTGTTCTTATTTGTTTTAAACAGGATCCCAACTTCATTGGAATTGGGGTTTGTAAATCTTTGTCATGGTTCTGTTCCGTTTGTGTTTTCTGTTTCCAGCAGGATTGGTGGGTGTTCCCTCCAGAGTCACACCTGTCACGTATTACAATCAGTTGCCTGTAAAAGGACTGCCACACCGACTACAGGGAGTTGGATTATTCAGCCTTACTCACGATTCTTGGACGAAGTGTTTGAATATCTAGACCAGCAGTGTCAAACATATGGCCCGCGGGCCCAAGGAGGTTTGATCAGGCCCGCAGGATAATTTAAAAGTGAAAAAAATGTATTCAAGATACAGAATGAATATTTTTAATAAAATGCAATTCATGGATTATCCGCTTGGGTACACACTGTTTTGATCACAATAGAAGACAACATTGTTTTGATCAGAGAAGAAGACAACAGCAGATCTCATGATATTTTGGTTATTTGTAGCAGAGTATGGTATAAAGTTAATGGTACGGCCCACTTGACATCTACTGAGTCCGTATGTGGCCCACAATGTGAAATGAGTTTGACACCCCTGATCTAGACGTTTATCACCCCATTCCGCGGCGCTCTTGTTCATGTATTAAATTTTTGGTGTAAGTAGTGTTTGTTATTTTGTTTATCTGGCTTGTAATTGGATTTGCTTGTCTTTTAATGACAGACGATTTTGTGTTATTTATTCGCCTTGTCTTTTGCAAGCGCTTTGTGTTCATCTCGTGTTATCCTGACACTTTGTTATCAGCGACTTTTGTTGTACTTTGTCAGATTTGCGTTTTTCGATCATAAAACTTTTTGTTACATCTTTATTGTTGTTTTTGGGATAAGCTCCGGAATCTGAACCTGAAATGAACAAAACATTTGAAAATGTCGATTAACCAGTCCAAATAAATTTTAAAAATAGATAAAATAAGTGTACCACTCCTGCAGTGGAACTCATGACATGTCTTTTGACAAAGGCTGCAGATACATAGTCTGTTTTATTATCTTCAAATTGTACCCAAAGGAAGTCAAACGAAGAAATACTTTGAAGCTTGAAGCAAAAAGTGTGAAGCGTCCTGGATGCTAGATGGTAAAATTGGCTGCCATAAGGCCTCTTCGCCCCTCCTAAACCCTCCGCAGCCTTTTGTTTTCATTCCTCTCTTTAGGCAGTAATATATTGTCTCCCGAGAGTGTAATGATGCTCGAGAGCAGTTGTGTACCACTAGCAGGCACTTCTGTCACACATATCACCATCACTGTGCATTGATTTGTGTTTCCTTTAAATCGCCTGTTTCCGCCATGCCGTGTGCAGCTGTAATTGCATCTCACTTAAATGATTCAAATAAGGCTGTATGTTATTATACTTATACCACTGCTCCACTGTCATTGTCAACCCCACTTATTTCATTACAGATTTGGTCCACTTGATAAACAGCAGGGGTGCCCCATTGAACAGCTCTTAGCCAGTCTGGCTTGGGCCACAGAAGCAGTCAAGCGGGGCAACAAATCACACCAAACGGAGCATTTGGTCTTTGTGCAAGCTAGTTATGGAAAAGTGATAGCAGCATACAGAATACTTAATGGGTATAATAGATGTCAAAAAGGAGGACTCCTCTGCTAATTGGAAAGAGTAGGGGGTGAGGGAGGATAGACTGGCACCCCCAACCACCCGCCCTTTGTGCTTGGGAGAGCCTTCTGTACTGTGAAATAATATAATAGATTGTACACAAATGGGGCAGTGCCGCACTCTTTCTGCCTTCTTCTCCTTTGGGCTGACATATATATATATATGTCACATATATATAGGGGCAGTGCCGCACTCTTTCTGCCTTCTTCTCCTTCATGTCTTTGGGCTGACAGATGAACATGTTAGCGGGATAATTGTGCTACCTGCAATCTCAAGTGACAGTCTTTGTTAAAAAAAGACAGACCATACACACTCAATCTTCAATGTTACGATTGGGTCACGTCGAAGTGAGGATAATACTTGAACACCGAGCGAGTTTTTAAATAAGTGTTGTGATCTGTTTTGGACACCAAATGAGGGAAAATAACTGAAATAACATCCCAGGAAAATTGATGTCTAGTTTTTCAAATTCCAATTAAAAAAAAAAAAAAAAGAAAGATAAACTAAAATTGCCAATGAAAAGCATGTGCATTTTTACATGGAAAGTATTCTTCAAACTACCCAGATGTTCACAATCATGTCAGTAGGAGAAGTCAGACTGGTTGGTATGGTATTGGTTATACAGTCGGGTGACCATAATTTGATTTCCAAAAAACGAAGACACTCGGCCCGGCCTCAAAATACTTAAATGATACTCAAAAGTTTACTCCGAGACGCCATGCATTTTAAGGTATGCTTCCTCTGTACGGGTAGAAAATAAAACATACGTCTCCTTTGAAGTCTCACTGGAAAAATAAATAATACCTCTTCTGCCGAAAATTCAGCTTTACCCAAATATTTCTTACTATTGTTTCAGTATAATGTCAGTAATAAAACAGTAGCACCACAAGGATACTAATTTATCGTACCAAAAATGTCACTTGGGTCATTAATTTTCTACGTCATCCTTGTATCCTTTTTTCCCGGGTCTAACAAGGAACTCGGTCAACTCTGCAAATGAACTCTCCCCTCATACAGCGGTTTTTGTTTTTATGTGTCCACATAAGCTTTGAGATCTCCATTCAGTAACTTGTTAAACACAGAGACATACGTGCCAGCTTTGCACATATTTCGAATGTCGTCATCCCCGAGGCGCAGTCAAGGAACTGATTGCAGGTGTATTAGGATCATTCAATTGGTGACAAAACACACCTCTCAGTCCACAGACTTCAATGATGGGGGTGAAAGACAAATGAGCGTGTTGGAGAGGCTAATTTAGACAGTAGAGGTGTAGTTCAATTGGAGTATGCCCTGTCCACCCCCGGGTGTCAGTCAGAACACAATGAGAGATTGAAGTTGGGATTTGGCAGCTTGAATCCCATTGCAGACATGATCAGGGAACACCACAGGTACAGGCATACAAGCAAGCATGCACAGGTGGCAATGATACTAGGGTGTGGCGTGTGTGCCTGTGGTTCTGAAATAAACAGAAACAAAGCAGCATATGAGTACAAATGCTGGGCTTCTGATATCACACAAATGCTGCAATACTTGGAGGCACACAACTCTTGTCAAATAATAAATGGACAGCGACATCACTCAATCTCATGAAAGTGTTTTCTTAGCTGTGCACAATTATGGCTGTAAACTCCACATACATTGTCCATGTTAAATATGAGCAATTTAATCATGCTCATGCACAGATGAAACTACATCCAATCAACTTAACTCATTCAATGCCAGCCATTTTTTACCATTGTGATTAATTTTTGAAGGCCTACAGAAAATGTACTTCTCCAGCTACAGTATATAAGCATGGAACCAACCAAAAGAAACCTTTAACCCTTTTCGTTCAACAGGGGGAAAAAAGTACATTTCTACTTTTTGCCATTCTTTCGTAAAGAGCAGTTGTTTCCAAGAAAATTTTGAGAAAAAAGGGCTTTTTGTGAAAGGATGCAGAACTTTCCCTTTTGATGTAATTTGTTGGCATTTGTGATACCTCAAATATCAAATAACGCTTTCCTGCTAAGTAACAACATAAACAACACAAAAAAGGTCACTTTGATTGCAAAATAACAGTTTATTGCAAGATAAACACTGCACGGATGCATGGCCTACGCATCAAGTTTTCATGAACGTTGAACTTCTCAACACCACACTGCTTCCGCATGTCACCTCGTGACGTAGGATCACCATACCACATCCCACACCCACGCACACCAAGATCTGATCAAAGCCATTCCTGTCATCTACTGGTGATTTATCATACTGAAATACTACCCACTAGCACAGGGGTCGGGAACCTATGGCTCGCAAGCCATATGTGGCTCTTTTGTTGATTGCATCTGTCTCGCAGATAAAACAAAATATTCTCGCTTGTTTAATCCATCCATCGATTTTTTTACTGCTCATTTCCTGTTCAGGGCTGGAGTTGGCTCCAGGAGCAATTTTGATTGGATAATACTGGCCTATGTTGGCCGTTGCCTTGGCAACAGGTAAAGGCCCCCTTTTGAATCAGCCCACTCGGTCATTAGCTCAAAGTTAATCGTAAACGAATAAGATGGCGAGAAGAAAAAAAAGATGACGAGTATGGTAGACTTCAGGACGAATGGACCGAAGGATTCGCCTTTGTGGAGAGAACAGGTTCTGCGGTGTGTCTGATTTGCAATGACAAAATACCATCGTGGGGTGCAAGCTAGCCAGCAGCAACTCCGCGTATGGACCCGGCAAGCTGACTATAATTCCGCTCAGTGACCGAATTTTTAGCAATCGTGAGGAACTGAAAACCAGTCACATTAATGGTGAGTATTATCAGAAAATTATTTAAAAGAATACATTCAGAGGCTTGTTATACTGACATTTTGTTTAATTGACTTTTAAAATAAAGTTTTAAGTTTTATATATTTATATATATATATAAATTTCCAAATATTTTGCATTTATGGCTCTCTTAGTCAAAAAGGTTCCCGACCCCTGCACTTGCACATGCAGGGCACTCTTGTGACTACAATAGTTGCTCAGATCAAAATTGTGTTTAAAAAGTAATAAATGAAGTAAAAAAAAATCACACAAAACACAATAGTGCCACAGCCGCCTGCCCGCGCTGCTCCCCGTCCGCAAGCCAGTGAGCCTGACTCTGAAGCAACTTGGATCAGCCTGGCAGTATGCTTTATCTCAAAGATGAAAGCCATGGAATTTAATTTCATGCTTGCAAACCTTGCCAACGTTGGCTTTCATCAGGGTTCATAAAAGGTTGCAAACATATTGGCAAATCCATTGTCTCACTAACAGTGGAAAGTGTGGGCAAAACAGTCGTAAACATTTGGAAATGGTCTTAAGGCGTGTCACCAAAGATCTTTTAGATTCACCATTGCTAGAGACCACGTGACTGTGGTTACTGTGGTTACAATGTATGCTGACCCATTTGTACATAGCATTCACAATTCACCCCTGGTTGTGATATCAGCACCCATTCTAGACATTGATCATCATGCCTGGTGAAACAATGCACAAAGAGAAAGGCAATGAAGAGTACCCTATTTTACAATAACTGGATGGAGATAAAATAAAAGAAAGTGGTGAAGCAGTTCGTGAAAGAGGGCATCAACCTGTAAGCCATAACATTTCTTGTGTTCAATTTTATGAGTTACATATAACCATCTTTGACCACGTGCAGCAGAAAACTGAATGCTGGGGAAGGTTTGCACATATTTTCATTGAGTTGAGTCCATACATTCAACTGGTAGCCCAGGAGGTGGCAAAGAGACTCAAAGGATTCCAAAATGTGGCAAAGGAGTGGCAAATAGTTGCTAATCTTTGCATTACTGTCCCAAATAGCCGCTAATAGTTGCCGTCTGTTTTTCGCAAACACTCTCCCAAATATTGCTTCAAAGCATTGCTTAATGTCGCTAATAACAGAACTTTTCTGACAAATGATGAAGAAAATGAGGGGCTCCCCGGATTTTCGTCAACATTTGTCAGAAAAGTTGATGAGTGCAACATTCGCTACCTTTGCAAGCATTTGCCGCTCAGGGAGATACAACCTTTCGGAAGTCAGGCAAATATGGTCCAAAGTCAATGCAGGAAAATTTCAGTTATGTGTTCGTAAAGAGAAAGCATGGGAAGAGGACAGCAAGCATGTTGTTTAAGCAAAACCCTCAAGAACATAATGATTTATTTAAGTGAGGGGAAACATGAATAATGTATTGGCTATACAGAAGATGAATTTTTTTTTTTTTTTGTATTAATTGTCAGGAAGGTTCGTAACAAGTGCATGAGGGGTGGAGGGGCTGTAGGACCCAGAGATCACAGGGATGCTCCTCAAAGCCTCCGGTCCTACAGCCACAGACTGACTTGCAAATGAGCTCAAGGAGGCTAATTAATGGGAAGTGGGGGTCTGTCATGAAAACAATGGCAGTGCTGAAGAAAAAAAATGATGTGGATTCCCCATTTCACTTGTCCCCCGATTCTTTTATTGTATCTGTCCTGGCTGATTGCTAGCTTGATCAGCATTCTCTGCGTCCAGTGCATCACAGTATGTGAACAAATGGCACTCACAGTACGGTTGAGACATTTTTGAAATCACATCAATCATTTCTAATCTGCAGAACTGTTCGCATATGCCTCTTAAATTGCAGGCACATTTGGTCCAAATTTGCATTATTAACCACACTCCTGATTCCTATTGAAGACCTTCCTTTGTCCAAAAAGAAGAACATCAGGCTGCCGAATGTGTGCAGTAACTTTGGCAAATGTAAAGTGGCGTGTGGGGGGACTCAATAGTAGTAAGTACCAGTAATGTCATTAATGATCTTGCTGCTACAGATAACTCAACTCAACTCAACTCAACTCAACTGTATTTATAGAGCACTTTCAAACAGCCATCGCTGCATACAAAGTGCTGTACATGGAGCAATTCAACATATACAACAAACAATAAAGCAAATCGGTAATAAAGACGGTATAGAAAGCACCGAACAGCAAAACCAAGAACAAAACTAAGTCATGCTGAGTCAAATGCCAAAGAATACAAGTGAGTTTTGAGGCGGGTTTTGAAGATGGGCAGCGCGGAGGCTTGCCGAATGTTCAGTGGGAGGTCTTAAGATAAGACAGATGTGATGAGTCACATGATCAGTGTATGTACTGCCAAGGATGTCCACAAAGTTTGAACTGTTTTTTTTCCCCATTTTAGTTGCCTTATAAAGGTAATAAATAAATAAATAAATAAAATACTACTTTCCTTGTCAGATTTCAACTGCTGAATCACTAAAACCACCTTGTGCTAATATTGTTAACCTCAGCATAATTTCCCAAATTAAAGTGTTCATCCAGCAAGGATGGTCTGTTATTCAATAACAAGCACAATATCTGTATTGTATTTTTTTCTTATCATAAAAATATTAACTTGCATTTTCACTGATATCAATTTGTTTTTGAGAAATCAATAAAAACGACTTTAAAGCCATCCACTGGAAGTGAGCACTATGCCCCCCACCCCCAATCCTTCAATGGTTTGGTGGGAGTCTCGGGAGGGACTGGAGATTACAATGATCCCTCACTTATTATTATCACCGTTAATAGGGACCAGAACTGAAAAAAAAATTAAATTATCCTTGTATAAATATTTGGGATCCAATTCTTTCCGGAAAAATCTGGAACTTGAGACGTGGTCAGCACAAACAGTTTCCCTGTAAACAAATTGCCCTTTTTGCTATACCGGACGTTGTGCACCTAATTCACGTAAAGGCTCACAGGGCATAGGATAAAGGTGGAAAAAATATAATAATATCATAAATACGTCTTTAGTTTATCTTGTAGTACAGTTCATTTGCTGGATTTTCACTTCCACAAGGGCAGATGGGAGCAGGGCCAATGGGCTGTAATGCTATCTCTATTTCTCCCTTTCTTTTTTCCACGGTTTAGGGGGTGCAGCGTATTCTTCGATCAGAAAGTCTGCCCTAAAGTTGTCTTTCTTGCTTGAACCTGTGAAATCCCTCTCACACACCCCAGCAGCTCCTGGCACTGCCACCGTCTGCAGGGCCCTGCTGTACAGAGCCATGCTGCTCTTTGAAGATATGCAGAAAAGGCCTTTTCTGCACTCCTCTCGCTACACAGAGTACCTGCACATTCACACATGTCAATTCTCATTCATACAATCAAAAACAGTTTCGGCATCCTCTTGGTACCCTTTGATAAATATGCATGCTTCGTCGCCTCTTAGCAAAAGTCATCATTACTGATAAAAACACGGTACAACAGTGTCACGATGGAGAGAAAAAAAAATCATCAAAGTGATGCATGGAAAAACAGCATTGTCCGGAAAACACCAGAATATTTATCGAACTATATAACAATACTGCAACAATAGTATCCATCTTTTTTTTTTTGTCCCGAGTATATAACATTTCACTGATATTGTTGTGGTTCACATGCCTGAGTTCTGTGGAAGCAGCGTGGGTTCAGTTTCCACTCAGTGAGACTGTGACTGTGTCTTACTCGATTTGTTCCCTGTGACTGACACCCTGTACTGGTCACCGCTTACACCAAGTCACCTGGGAACAAGATAAAAGATGGATTAATGGATGGATGGATGGATGAGCACATGCTGTATAACAAGACTCACAGTTTTATCTTAATAGTTTGTATGTGCATGTGTGTGTTTGTGTATCACGTCTAGTTCCATACCCAGAACCACAAAAAAAAATATTTTTTTTTCATTTACTTTCCTTAGGCCCATTCTCCTCTTACGTCCTCTTTGTAAGGGGCTCTGGCTGTGGCTTTCCAGCGCACCCTCTTCACACCTCAGCATCCACCACCATCAGCCCGTAAATTACGTCATATATTGCACGCTTAAGAGACGCTCATTTGAACACGCGGAAGAAAACAGCAAGTGACTTCTCTTAATCTACTTCAAAAAATGTCATCCTTTATCAAAACGACTGTGATTTAGGAGCAGACTCGCATTATTTGGTCGTGAAGGATAACTTGAGCATTGAAAGCCAAAGGTGCTGAGGCTCTTTTTCGCAGCTACTGAAGCTTTTTTTTTTTTATTTGCAGCTGCTGCATGTTTTATTGACTGTACAATAAAGGATCGTCTCAACAGAACATAACCGTTTATCCGAGTTTTTATTTTTTTTACTTTTTTGTTGTTCGTCAAAAGTGCTCACTAGAACGAACTGTTGCTGTTGTAAATAAGCAAAGAGAAGCTGGGATGAAATGGAGGCAGTGGCACGTGTTAGCGAGAAGTGATCACATGACAAGAGCTGTTTACTTCCTTCTTGCACCTTGAAAAGATGAGAAAGTAATTTTAATAAACATACATTTAAGACAAAGATTTTCTGTGCACATGATCTTTAGGGTTAATAATGTATGAATTTGCAATTATCCAAATGTGTTTAGTGTGTTTGAAAATTGAGCACATTTATGCATGGTCACAATAGTGGGGATAGCACAATGTAACTAGGTGCACATAAACATCTATGGATGGTCATTTCTTGGCAAAGTAACATCTTTTTTCTCTCTTGTAGATTCACTTTGAGTAAAGTTCTTGATATTTTGGATGTAGGCGATGGTCCACACAAGGCATGCAGCATTTCAGTTATTCCTCAAAGTGAAAAAGATCCCGTTTTCAGCAATTGTGATAGTGAGCAAATTTATATGCACTACGAGGGGAGATTATCCATTTGCTAGCACGGACGTTGAATGCATTATGCTGAACATGTCGGCACAGAAGAAGACAGGTCGGCCTGTGGCATGAACACCCTTGGAGAGGCTTGACATGGCCGAGCTTTCAAATCACTTTCACTTTTAAGGGAGATTATAGCACATTATTCCAATGGCGGTCACACTTGTGACCAATCATAAAATATGCTTTATCACCTATATGTCCATATTTTTTTTCAATTTATTATTGATTACTTGAAAGGGCAACCAATGACACCTGATTTTGATGTTTACATCGTACAACATTTGGGCTCAAATGGGCTAACTGTAGGTAGCGTGAATCCATTTTGGTTCATTTGAGGTGATTCCTCTCCTCTCAACATTTATCGCGACGACCCGTTGGTTACAGGATGCTCGGCCAGGTGGAGAACATTGCCCTGTGGCCTTTCTTCTTTCTCCCCAGGTATGTGAACCTATTCCACCCTCAGCCTCACAACCTTTCTTTCCCCATCCTCCCCAACAGGGGCAGAGATGGATGGAAGCAACATGCACAGCTCCCCAGACAGGCTGATTTATGGCTCCTCCTTTCCACCTAAGCAGAGCTTTGGCCCCCAGGTGCCTCGCCTAGCATGCACTAGGGACAGACACTGTCTCAGACCTGATGGCCCCAGACTCCCAGCCCTCTATGATGCCAAGTACCAAACAGTGACTCTCGAATAGTGTTCATTCGTCATATTACGGGCAGCCTGGGATCCACCTTGAAGAGTGGCAATACAGAGCGTAGGAACAATGAAAGATGCTCCCTGGCCTCTCTCTTTCCACATACCAAGTACATTGATCCACTGTAACAATATATCATACCTATATGATGTACCACCACTTTTGCTCTCGTTCCTTTGTTGAATAGTATGATTACTTAAATACTATTAACATTCAGGCAAAGGAAACCATGCTTTAAGTTTATTCGATTTTGTTTTACTATATTCCAAATAAACTACCATGCCTGTGGCAAACTGTATTAAAATATGCAGTCATCATTAAAAACAAAAATAATAACAATAATTTTAAAATGAAACATTTTAATATACCATTTATGTATGGAATCAGTGTTAAAAAGTGTTGCTAAAATCTGAACTCCATCTTTCCTTTTCTATGATGGTTAGTGGCTGTCTGTTGAAAACGTTACCCTAACAGGCCTGAGGATTTCACGGTAACGATCGTTTCCGGTCGCGTGTCGTTTCTGTGGGCTCATTCGTACGATACCGAAAAATCGTTTCTCATAAAAAAATCACCGCGCACTAGTTGACTGTATGCGATCGAATCTCTCCTGTGTGATCAACGCGATTTCACTGTGCCCGTATGTGTGTTTGTGGCGTGGTGTGTGAGTGTTTTTCTCCTATTCCACTTTCGTTTTGCTTGGGGGCGGGGGGCGGAACAGGAAACATTATGTGCGCATGCGGGTTACTATTTTCGTCCGCATGTCGAGAAAGCACCTGGATGATGGATAGAGATGACGCCGAAAAAAAAGAAAAAAAAACACCGAAAGGTGTACTGTATTAGTTACTACATTTAAGAAATGGGAATGCCAGTCGGATTTTTCTTTCGAATCATCCGAAGAAGGGCGTATTACCAAACTGATGTGTGATGTATGCACAAAACACGAAAGAGAAATACGACGCGAGGCATGATTCCGAGGCAAGTACTTGAAGTTGGTCATTAATATATCTAAAGGCTAATCGCTATGAAAAATCTTATGAAACAGTCTTAGTTATTCTATAATTTACTAGTTGTAGGCATGGTAACTTTGTGAATAAAACATTCGTCACGAGGTGTAGTAATCCTAATGTTAACTGTCAGTAGGCCTAACGATGGCGTGTGGTAGATTCTTTGGACAAATTGATACTGTAGTCTATTACATGGTGCATCGTCTTGGGGTTGCAAAGAGGACATCAAGCCATATCAATATTATAAGTCTATATATGGTAATAAGGTCATTTTTTAAAAGATTCATCACATGATTGTAATCATTAAATTCCTATTACATGCTTTTGTGTTCATAAATGGGGGTGAGAAGCCATTGATATTGTGTTTATTTACATAAATTGAACACACACATAATCATGTTAACAGTGTCAGGTTTACTTGTGGCCCATGGTATATAGCCAGAACTGAAGTATTGTGTACACGTATGTTACTGATGGCCATAGTATTTCATAGTAATTGATATATTAATGATTATCAATAAGTTAATCTTTGCAGTGTGAGACTGGAAAAGCTACTCTGATTTTGTGGTATGCTGTATTCATGATGATGAGTACAATAAAAGTGTTAAACAGCATATTTTGATCCATTTATTTTATTGAATAAACCTGGAGTACACAGCTGCTGATGTAATTATGTTCATTGTTAATGCATAGTTTTCAAACATTTACCCTTTAAATATTATACATTTGAGTATCAGAATTCTTGATTATAAATATCAGTCAAAATAGAAAAATGGGTTCCCATGATGAACGTTTACGGAACCCAAAATTAGCTATCGTGGTTTCCCAATGGGTAATCCAATGGAACTGAAAAATGGTTTCTGTTAATTTCTGAAATCCTCAGGCCTGCCTGACTTGAGGAAAGAGGTGGGGTACAGCTCATCATTCACCGAGATCAGCAGGTGTAGCATAATAAAACTGTTCATATTTAATGTGCACACTGGTGTAATAATGCGTAGATATTGTTTCAGTCCTTGAGCCGAGAAATAACATAACAGATGACCCACTCTGAGTTCATACTTATTTAGTGATGATGTTACTATCAGCAGCAGAGCAGTCAGAAAACAGGATTTTCTTCCTGAATTATTGATTCTCAGCATTTAATTAGTGGTGATTGCAAAAAGCTTGGTTGAGTCGATGACATGTGCAGGAAAATAAAAATTCATCTTTAGGTTAACTTGGCTGGAAAGAATCAAGAACCCACAGCCCAAAATTACTTGGCTTGTTAAAGAGGTACACACAGGAATGATAACATGTCTACCGTTCTTGAAGAAGAGCAGGCGTTACATAAACAATTTGGGGCAAGGCAGTAATTTAGGAAAATTAAATACTGATATATGATGATTATTAATGACAGTATTTTTTAAAAAAATGAATATTTTTGTATTACCTTTACTTTAAGAGCAATAGCCTACAGTGGTATTTCCAGTGCACACAGTCATCATATAATTAAGTCCTTAATATCAGTCCTCACTACATTTGTACTGTGATGAAAAAAACTAAAAGGCAGTCAAAATCTATCTATGAGCAAAGAGAAATAATAGAATTTAATTTCAACGAAGAAACCTAAAAACATGGAATGTAAGCCTAGATTAGTTGTTGGCTATTAACCGAGCAAGAATTTAATATGGTTCACTAGGGATTTAAAACAACAACAAAAAAGGAAAAACATCGCTTGAATCACCAATGGAGCAGTCAAACAATGCGTCGATTATAAAAGCAAGAGTTCTTTATTAGCTTGATGAGATTCCTGCCATACATTTTTTAAGTGAATATCAGCAGGCCACTCGTGTGCACAGAAAGAAAAAAAACAGGACTGCTGTTTTCTGTGGGGTCTATGGTTTTTCAAAGTGTTATTTCAATTAAAAAGTGGATAAACTGCTGATTAATTCAGCACACTTCCCAATTACAGATCAAACGGGCCTCCTGGGGCCTGCAAAGCCACAAAAAAATGGCAGATGCCATGCATGCATTCAGGCATATTTCATATGACTATGAAATATTGAGTTTGTGTGTGGGGTTGTGCTACTGGTGAGTGTCTGTGTTGTTTGTATGTAAATTTGGCTGTGACATCCTGGTCTGCACTGGGAGACTGATATCTGGGACATGTTGGGATAGGCTACGGGGAAAATGACGCAATTTGAGGCTAAGACAGCCGAGACAAGTTGCAGCTGACTCTCTGCAACGCTGCAATGTTTGTGTGTCTTGCGAAAAATCATGTGAATGCAAATATTGTTCCAAGATGATCAAGTGGATGAGAATTTCACTTCTCAGAGAAGTTGGCTTGAAAGCTTTCATTTGGATGAAATAAACACTAGAAAATCATAAATTATGTTTAATTCAGAAATGTCTTTTTATGTTGTAATAAAATTATGTTATTTACATATTTTTATGAGGTCATCATTTGATGTTCAACTTGACATAAATTCTGTTTACAAAGAATTTTTAGTTTACTGAATGGGTGACATTGGAAGTCATAAATCAGGAAATTCAGGGAACTGACTCCATTTATATTCTGACACAGTTCATGTAAGTTCATGTCGATGATACCCTGGCGAGATTTTGAGTCATTAAAAGGACTTTTTTGTCATGGGTTTCTTCTGGCTGGAAATGACACAAAAAGTGACAAAAGACGAGTGATGTGAAAGGAAATACAGTACTGATAGTTGTTTGTAACTGTACTTTTGAAAACTAGACTGGTCAACAGGAAATTTTAATTAAAAATGGCTAAATGTGTCCCTTAATGTACGTTTGATGCTGATTTAAAAAATATTTTTTTTGTAGCACATCAGGTATTTGAGAGACTTTCATTTTTTATGTTTTATAAAGTTCCGGTGGAAAAGCTAGTGTAATAGGAATTTTACCATGCGTTGTAATTTGAACATATGCTGCCATCCAAGCAGCGTCTTGTTAAGGGATGTCCCTGTTTATTTCACCAAGATCATGCCAAACCACATGCTGCATGTGTTACAGCAGTGTGGCTTCATAGTAAAAGAGTGTGAGCACTAGACTGGCCTGCCAGCAGTCCTGGCCTGCCATTGAAAACGTGTGGCACATTATGAAACTCAAAATACGTCGACAGAGACCTCGGGCTGTTGAGCAACTCAAGCAAGTATGGGGATAAAGTTCACCTAAAAAGCTTCACATTTTTTTTCCTCAGTTTCCAAATGCTTATTGAGTGTTGTCAAGGTTTTTGGAATTGAGTTGCAGGCATCAAATTTAACCTGAGCAAATATTTGAATTAACATTTTATACAATGTCCCAATTTATTTGGATTTGGGATTGTATATGAGATTGAGGCTATTTTCAAGAAAGCATGCAAAAAAACACAAGTGTCCAAACAGGTTTGACACTTCAAATTTTTATTATTAATTAATATTCAGAATTATTTATGAACAACTATTGCACAGTTTTACACAAATCCAATTCATTGAGAATTGTCTTATCTTTTCTATTAAGATCTGTTACAATTTCATTATTTTCTCCTTTTGACTCAGCGGGTACTATACCTTGATGTTAGTTGCAAGGTTTACCAGTGAGTGTTGCCAGCCTTCTTTCCCTTAGTGTGTCCATAACTCATTTGAGTGTAAGCGCAAACAAACTGCTTTAACAGCTCTCTGGACAGGTGTTTCCCTGGTCCAGTTATATGATGCCGCTCTTTTCACATTGTGCTTCCCAAATGAGCCAGCAGTGGTTTGTATCCACCGCTTTTTGTCCCAAAAGACGACGGACCAATACTTGCTGAAATCCACTGTGACCATAACACATAAATCATCTTTTAAGTACTTAGAAGAGCAGGTGTGGGCATAAACAGTGTCAACGCTGCTTCCTCATTGATGTAAATAATTTATCAAACCTACACACACAGCACTCTTTATTCCAGCCCAGCCAGTGTATAATCCTCAGACACCATTTTAGTGGAGGGCCTGTCAAGAAACACACACACACACACACACACACACACACGCACACGCACACGCACACGCACACGCACACGCACACACACACACACACACACACACATTCCATGTTATGGAGGCGGCCCTGTCTGTCGCTGTAATGAATCCCTCTGTGATCACCCTGGCAGTTGTGGTCATCACTCTGCAGCCAACACACACACACACACGCACGCACACGGTCTCACACACACACACACACACACACACACACACACACACACACACACGCACACACACTCACGCACTTACACACACCCAATGGGTTCCATGGATGTGGAAGCTCCCTCGATACATGCATACGGAGGTCCTGCTGACTGTCTACTCATTCATCATGCGACCCCTCTTAGAGTTGCTTGTGGGAGCCTGGGGGATGTTATCCAGGATGAATAGTTGCTGGTGGTGGGCGTGTGTTTTCGTGTGTGTGTGCCAGCGTGTTGGTGGCTGTAAGGGTTTTCCTGCGTAAGGGCCTGCACGGGTTTGAGGGAGAGAGACAGAGGGTTTGTGTCTCATGAAAGAGGGAGACACCTCATTGCTGTGTGCCTGGGGACTGACTTCGAGGCAGACTTCTAAGGGGAGGGAACACCATGGGTCCCTCACGTGACGGAAGAACCTTCCCAGCCATGACCTCGTAGTTTTTAATCAGGTGTGATTTTCACAACAAAAGAATTATTGCTTTCTCCCCCCCCCCCCTCACTCACGATCACGTTGACGAGGGCTTCCTCTCCCAGTGTCTGCCAGCAGCTAGACTTAAGCTTAAGTGCATATCTAAATAGTTGATGAGCACTAAGCTGTTGGAGGGGAAGTGTCGCCGGCGGCGGCTCATTGAACACCCCTTCGGAGGCATCCTGTGGGACTGCTTTAAACAACCTGGCGTCCTACTGCTTGGCAACCAGAGAAAAAAAGACGCTCTGAGATCAGCAAGTTTTTCGCCTCCCCAATGCTTAAGATGGTTATCTAAAAAGACAACGTTGATTTATTTTGTTCAGAGACTAGACTGGGGCTCACACACTTACGCAGTCTGCAAGGGGTTTTCAACCTGGTAGGTGCGGTAACCAACGTGGAGGGTGATCCCCGTCCCAGGACGATTAAACATTTATTTGGTTTCGCTGTCATCACAGCCCTCAGAGGAAAGATGTAACTCCAAAGTGGCCTGTGACAAAAATTAGTTTGACAGCATTTAGCATTTTAATAATATTAAAAAATATTTGAGAGAGGAAGCAATGTGTCTCCTTTCAAAGAGATTTCTGTCAACCAGTAGACAACAAATTAATCAAGTGTTTATTTTCCAGAAGACTGCTAGATATGCAAACAGTAAGGGGAATATAATTTCAACCTGCATTTTGAGCTGACAAACGGGGTAGGGTGACTGTCGGGAATTTGGTGGAAATATGTTAATTTCCCCGAAGGGCCAGTGTATTTCCGGGGCAGCCCTGGCCATCACAGTCAGCTAGTATGTTTCGGCACTTGACGGCCGGTCATCAACTTTTTACTGCATGACAGCTGTACCACCAGAACCCTCAGCTCCACCCTGCCATCACTGATTACTTTTCAGCAACCAGTTACTGCGACAAATTAGCCTTGCTTGTATGAGCATTGTTGTAACATTAGCGCTGGTGTCCCACATGCTCACTGTTTTGCATGGTAAAAATACCTTGAAGTGATTCAGCAATAAGCCATAGGTCTTTACATTTTGCTTGCGCACAATCATCCCATTTTCCACACTGCCATTTTTTTTTTCAATTCTGATCCCATAAACAAGCCATAAGGTGTTGCTTTTTCCATTGTGGCATGATTTTAATGTTCTGGTGTGCCAATTTCACTCACTGCATCTGTTGTGCCAGGAGTGAAATACACTGAAGAAGTCGGCGTTGCCTTTAATTAAATACAATTTTATTCCAAAGAGAGTGAAACTTTCCATTGATTAATATTTTTATTTGATTATGGTACACATTTCAATTGCTTCAATTCTAAGACATAAGCAGTGTTGCACCTGTAGGCATGCGTGTTTGTGTGGGCATCATTGAATTGAAGACCATTATTTGAATCACAGCGACATTCTGCTCCAGAGAACTGGGAGATGATGCCCACAATGTGGTGATGCAGAAATGGAGGAACTGGCTTGTCCAGAATTGACGTCTCACCAAGACGTTTTGTTGTTACTCACCCCTGCACCCTTGGGACCATTAAGCTGAAAATAATTGGCTCTGAATCTCTCCTTCTCATCGATCCTTAAGAGTCAGTGAACTCCCAGTATTCAGACACACAGAAAGAAACATACACACTCACTCACACGAGTACAGTTGCATCGTGCGTCTTACTAAAGGGAGAGCCTGCACTGCACATGCGAAATGAAAAAGTGGACAAAAGAAAAGCAGGCACACAAGTGTTTGTTTATGCACTAACACTAGAAGCTGAACCGAATTGACCTTGTAGTCACGCTGTAGCCCCATGGCGATTAAATCAACTGAATTCCTTCATGTAAGTAGCTCTCTTGGATGGAGTAGTGGCCGAAACCTTCTGCTCTTTTATCCGTTGCAACCATTTCTAATGGCCTCATAACTTCTGTGAGATGGCCAACAGAGGGTGCCCAAGTCATTCCACAGATAGAGAGCCACTTTCAGGAGAGCCTCATGGATAAATGAGAAGTTATTCAAAAGCGTATGTATGGAGGCTTAGCGCTTCGTTTAAATTGGACTGCAAAAATTGTAAACGTTGTTATTCACACAGTCGATACAGTCGGTATCGTCAAATTAAACTGATAAAAAGATAACTGTTTTGTTAAGCGCTTTGTTACAGCTGCCGCTGTTGAGAAAGCGCGATATAAATCAGCATGTATTGTATTGTATTGTATTGTATTGTATAACTACACTATGTTACGACAACAACTAGGTTTACTTTGGTCAGTGGGAGCCAATTTGAGTCGATTACAGTTGCTGAACCTACTGTTTGTTTCGTTATATAATCAGCACACATTAGTCATCTCCCACAAATCAGTTTTTAGCTTTGTGTGAAGTGATGTCTCTATGACTATACATTTTGCGTTCACCAACTCAAATTTAAAATCCCATTCTTGTTAACTACCAGGAAATATAGGGGAATAATTTTGACTATCCAACCACTTCTCTCATCGCCCCTTCCTTTGCTTTGCACATGATTGAAGGCGACTCATTTTTAAATGCGGGAACACTGGCATCTGAATTTGTTGAACCCGTGTGTGGATTAAACCAAAACAGTTATTAGACACTTATTTTAGACTTTAAAGTAATACAAATTATACTTTTGGTTGAGGTGTGTGAATGGTTGTTCGTCTCTGTATGCCCTGAGATTGGCTGGCAACCGGTTCAGGGTGTCCCCTGCCTACTGCCTGGAGACAGCTGAGGTCGTCTCCAGGACGCCCGAGACACCACGGACAGCTGAGGTCGTCTCCAGGACGCCCGAGACACCTCGTGAGGAAAAGAGGTTCAGATAATGGATGTGTTTTCAATTTTTGTTTATTTATTTTTTTAATGTAGCGCAATTATAATAAGGTTGTAACATAAAATATGGAAGCTTTCAGCGTGTGCATTCATTTTAGTTCGTGGGTTGAATCTAATTATCATTTTGTTTCACATTTTAAATAGTCCAAGCTCCTAAATTAAAACATTTGGTGCTGGACTGTGAGATGACAAATATTTTATTCTTCAAACCATGAAAGCGAAGGTACACAAGAGGAATGCCTTAATGACATCAATGTCACTTTCTTATGATGCATATATTAATTTAATGAAATGGTCTATGCTACATATCAGCGCTAAATTTGTTGACATGTATCATATAAAGTACCATTGCTTAATATTAAAGAAATCAAACAAGAAAAAAGAAAGAAATGTATATTATATTTTCAACAAATAACTTTTACAAAAATATTATGTTTTAGTTTGTAACAGCAAAGATTTGAAGTGCATCATTTTGCCAGAAAAAAACAACAAAACAAATTAGTGACAGCGCCACTGCCAGCAACTATAGTTGACATGCAATTACACTTTATTCCATTGTGGGAAATAAAAAAAAAAGGAAAAAAATGTATGTTTCCCAGGAATACACAGATCCCCCCCCCCACTCCCTCGCTCCACTATTTGAGCTATACAGACCTACAAGTAGCATTCACATTTGTTTTTCTACAGTTCATTTGCTGAACCAGTCCCCCAAGCCTCCTTTTTTATTTTCATTTATTTATTTATTTTTACCACAACGTGATGATTTATATGGAATTTCATTAATTGTTATATTTGATCAACCTAGTTTTCAAATGAACAATTAACATGCTGTCTCTGGCCGTCTCTTGCTCCAAAAAGGTGTGTGTGTTCATGTTTCTTTATTGAGTAAGTTTTAAGGGCAACAGGATTCACTTGGTGGACCAATAGCTCTTATTGTCTCTTACTGTTGAATATTAAAACACATAATATTAAGATAGGGCGGCCCGGTGATCCAGTGGTTAGCGCGTCGACATCACAGTGCAGAGGTATCGGGTTCGATTCTGGGCTCCAGCAATCCTGTGTGGAGTTTGCATGTTCTCCCCGGGCTCGTGTGGGTTTTCTCCTGGTACTCCAGATTCCTCCCACATTCCAAAAACATGCATGGCAGGCTGATTCAACACTCAACTAAATCGTCCCTAGGTGTGATTGTGAGTGGGAATGGTCATTTGTCTCTGTGTGCCCTGCGATTGACTGGCAACCAGTTCAGGGTGTCCACTGCCTCCTGCCCGAAGGCGGCTGGGACAGGCTCCAGCACCCCCCGTGACCCTTGTATGGATAAGCGGATCAGAAAATGGATGGATGAATAATATTAAGTAGTGGGCAAAAAGAGAATACCCACTCAAGTGAAAAAAGGTCATGCTTATATGTCCTTTGTACAACCGGCAGAGCATAGACTCCGACGATTGGCTGAACGAGCAGCCGTTGTGCATCCATCTTCGGTTACCATCCTCAATCTTCATATAGTCGAGTCTGGATTTAATTAAATCTACATCCCTCTGTCTTCATCATTTTGTGTGCTACAGGAATCCACAACAGCCCGATCATCAATATGGGTGGCTGAAGGTTGCTTTCTGTGAAGAATTGATGTTTACTGAGGACACAACAGGGGGTATTCATCTTCAGTATCTCTCATTCCCTCTCTGGCCTTTACAAAGTCGAGTAGTTCATCATCATGAATATGAAATATATTTACATACTCTGTCCATCTATAACGTGACACCAAGGTAATTAGATCTCTTCATATTCATACTTCAGAGATGACATTAATATTAATCCCATGTCCCAACCATTGGAAATAGGTCATGGATAATTGAATTTGTTTATCGTATTTTTCCCCCATTAAGAGTAATCAAGTAAGTCATAGGGTATGGCCCATGACAGTCATCCACCACTGATGAGCCATCACATTAATTGAAGTTAATGGGCAGGGCTGAAAGTGACTGGATTAGAGAGAGCAAAGGAGGGAGGTTGCACAGACGCATGCATCAACTGAGCAGTTGAAGCGGGGGTTAAGTTTATGTCTTCTTTTTCAGCCCAGGACAGGATGACTGTGTTTGTGTGGGAGATAATATATTTGCCACAAATGAAATATTTACTTGCCTTTCAAAATGTTGTATACGTATTGAAGGAACAGGGCCATTCAATCTGAGATATGGAAATTGTAAACTTTCACTGTCAACCATGGAATGTGATCCTAAGAAGTCAATTACTGCACTTGGAAAATTCTAAGCAAACCCTATGTGTCATCATGAGTCACCATTAACTAGTGCATTAAGTGTCTTTGGAAATACAGTGTGAACAAATAATTTTGAACTATATGCTTGCGCCCACACTAACGCACACATATACGCACGCACGTACACACACGCATGATATTTTTTTGCCAATTCTCCTTGACAAAGGTGCTGACACAAGATCCCTGGTCGCTATACAGTTGCTGACCGCTGCTCTTCTGGGATGGGTTAAATGCAGAGTGAATCCTCATCTACCCTCGTGTTAATTGTTCCTGCATGACTGTGTATGCTACTAAAGTGCAGTGAATCACCAGACAGAAGATCTGTGGTGGGTAAGTTTCCTTTGAGCTAGTGATCTTTATTTCCAGCGCATCAAGCGCACAACAACTCATACCACGTCACTGATATCCACTCACTGTGTATTTCTAGTGACTTGCTTGCTCTCCTTTTAAAAGCATCTCACATCCACTTTTGAACAGATGCGTCTATGCTATATAATGCTTGTCAATGTATTTGGAGGAAGAGGGGACTAATTCGTCCTCTCAATGTTAAATCAAAGAATCATAATAATAACATCCATGTTGGCTTTAAACGTACAGTAATCCATCGCCACTTCCTGCTTCACCCTTTGCGGCTTCAGTGGTACACGCGTGCTGCCGAGAAGGCGCAACCACCAAGCACAGATTCTCTTCCTTTGACGAATGTCGTGGCCAAAAAATGCTGAAAACAATCCACATCAGGCCCAAACCACATAACAACAACACTGGTGACAAAACAAAACACAAAACAACAAAAAAGCAAGGCTCTTGAAGAGCACTTGCTGACGGCTGCCTCCTCAGGCGCCATATTGGAAAAAAAAAAAAAAGAGTGTTCAATCAGTCTGCCATGCATGTTTTTGGAATGTGGGAGAAAACCGGAGTACCCAAAGAAAACCTACACATGCACAGGGAGAACATGCAAACTCTACACAGGAATGCCGGATCCGGATCCGGAACCAAACCCTTCACCTCTGCACTGTGAGGTCGACGCGCTAAACAGTCGACGACCGGGCCGCCCTGATGTGTTCATAAAAAAATGAATTCATTAATTCATTAAGCAAAATGTAACCACGAAAAAAATAAAGCCAAGTAGGCAGCCATACTGCAGAAAAGCATGTTTAACATTGATGTGCGGGAGAGAAGGTTTCCCTGCATGCCGAACAATGAGATGAGTTGACTCAGAGGCTTTGTACATGTCTGTACTGTACATGCCACGGGGACACATACAAGGCGCGATTGGTTCCTTGTGCGACATCAATCATTGAGCGCACGAGTGGTTTTATCCTGTGAGCTGATTGGCTTGCCCAGCACCTTCCCTTGTTGTGTTTCACATACTGTATCTTTGTGTTGTGTTCGCAGTCACATTTTTTGATGAGTTAACCCTTGCTGCCTCAAAGCAGTGCATTCCACATGTGTGGTAGCATTTTAGCCCACTTACGCGCCACGGAGATGGCACCATCAACAGGGATGCGTTGCTTTGGCTGTGGCGGGAGTTTGGTTCACAGCCTTAACCGTGTCGGGGAGAGGTTTTTTTTTAAGGTTTACCGACGGGGTCAGCTGTGTTTTAGACACGTCACGAGGAAGCAGTGACAGTTCAGACGAAGGCTGAAGTGACAACTCAATATATCAGCTCGGTAAGAATTGTTGTTTTTTTTTCCACAAAAAAAGCCCATTGTTTGATATAAAAAAAAAAAAATCTTAAACCTATTTCAACTAATCAGCAGACAAGATCAAAGTCATAGCGCTAAACATCACCATGTTTTTCTCGAATTTAAAAACCTCAGCTACACCCTCAATGCCTCCAGCAGAAGAGTCTCTGAGTGAATCTAAAGCCTGTACGAGTCAAGTGAGAGCCGCCTTCTACGCCACCAACACACGACTTTTCGGCTCTCTCAGGAGGCAATTTTGATGTATAAGGTTTTATGATAAAATATTTAAGTAAATAAATGTGTACTGTTGTAATCTTTGTCTCAAATATGTAAAGTATAAATACTCTTTACATGTTGTAAAGCACATAAACATAGCGTATTTTCCGCACTATAATGCGCACCGGAAAGTCTTCCATTTTCTTAAAAGATCACAGCGCGCCTTAAAATCCGGTGCGCCTTTTGTATGGTCATTACGGTAATACGTCGACCCCCAAGATGGCTCCTTGCTAGAGACATGCTTACAATGTTATAACTTGCTGTTGGTTCAGTGAACTGTGTCGCTGCTTTATTAAAGAGTTTTTTGTTGCAGCTCCGAATAAAAGAGCTGTGGTGTTGTTTTTTTTAAAAAACACACTTTATTACCGTATTTTCTGCACTAAAAGGCGCACTGGATTATTAGGCGCACCTTCAATGAATGGGCTATTTTTAAATTGTTTTCATATATTGCACGCACTGGACTATAAGGCGCAATCTACAATGCATCCACTAGATAAAGCTACAGCCCTTAATTTGACTCAAAAAAACGTAAATTAACGATTACAGTGATCCCTCGCTACTTCGGGGTTCGTTTATCACAACTTCAGTGCATCGCAGATTTTTTTAAACATATAAAAAAAATTACTATAATTATTATTTTTAAATATACATGGAGTACAGTACTGTATATGTTGCTCTATGTGACTCACTGTTGTTTTGCAGCTTCTCGCGGACCGTTTGCGGACCTTTTTATTTTTTTTTACCTGTAGATGTGAATTGGTCGCTACTTCACGGATTTTCGTTTGTCGCGGGTGGTTTTGGTCCCCATTAACTGCGATAAACGAGGGATTACTGCACTTCAATGAAACTACGAAAATTGATAATACAGTAATGCATCAAAACAGAAAATTACAAAATAAATTCTATAGCCCCCCGACAGAATTTATTTTGGCATTTGCTTGAGCGTAGCTGCAACAGAACGATCAGTTGTCGGTAAACTGGAGGAGACTGCGCTGTCTCAGAAGTGTTTGTTGTTTATTCCTTTGTTGTGTACAGTAATCCCTCGCTATAATGCAGTTCACCTTCCATGGATTCTCTGTTTCACGGATTTGTTTAATGCAGTTTTTTTCATGCTTTTTTGAAACAGTGAATTGCGTTCTGCATCCTGATTGGCTAAGGGACTGACCAACGTGAACAGTCTCCGCACCTCGTCTCTGTACAGCTTGCCAAATTTACCTTTGCAAATGTTTGGGCTTTGGTTTCATTGTATCAGTGGTGAATGCTGGTCTGTCAAGGAGAGGAAGCTCAATTTCGGCCTACATCATAAAATGCATCCGTTTATTTATACGTTAATTCTACTCTCCGTTCCTTTAAAAAAAAAAAAAAAAATGAAAAGGATGCCTTCACCATAAGATCGGTGATTGGCTCATTTCGCTGTCAATCAAAAAGAGATTCAGCCTCAGACAAATCATCCAATCATCATGCCGAAAAGCTCAGCATCCGGGCCAGCCCATAAACACCTACTGTCCATAGACTCCCAGAGACGCTGAGCATCCAATGGGCGGGACAAAACCAGCATTTATCCAATGACTCGTCTCATTTCAATGCATTGGGACAACCTACACTGAACTCTCTAGACGCCCAGCATCCGCGCGGTCGACGCTCAGCGTCCACACAGTTTAAAGCACAGTGAAGCTGCGGGAATGAATGAGAAGAGAGTCGTGTCGTGACCAGTAATAAGAAGCTGATTCGGAACAAAACTTGAGCGTGTTGTAGCGCATATTCAGTCAATGACATGTCCACACAATTGTATGTACACACATATAATTTGATCACTTACTTTTTGACATTTTAGGGGAAGCTAAGCTTCCCTTGCAGTCTTAGAGCAATCACCTCTGCATTGTATACATAATCAGAATCAGAATCAGAATCATCTTTATTGGCCAAGTATGTAGAATACACAAGGAATTTGTCTACACATAATTCAGTATTGTATAATAACCGTAAAAAATAAAGCTGACTATCAAGTGTCAAGTACAACTTTATTGTCGAAATTTCTTCCCTCTCACATTTTTTTGCTTTTTTTTGATAAATCCTACTTCAAGGATTTCACTTATCAGGGGTTCGTTTTGGAACGTAACCCCCGCGATAAACGAGGGATTACTGTACTGTATTCACAAACGAGAAAATCACTAAATAAATTCTGTAGGGGGGGCTATAGAATGTATTTTGTGATTTCCTCGCTTGATTTTCTGTTTTGATGCATTATTTTCCATTTTCGTAGTTTCAATGATGGAATCGTTACTTTACGTTTTTCCGAGGCGGTCATGAATGCCTCTCGAGTCGAAGGAAGAAGAGAAGGCACGGAGACAGACAGACGTAACTGTATTTGTTGAGACTCTTAACCTTGTTAGAGGTACTGAACCCCACCAGTTCATATGCAGATCCACTGAACCCCTAGTGAAAAATAAAAATATGATTCGAGAAGTGTTCCTTCAGTTTTGCCAGTGTGAGACGAGAGTTGCTCAGCTTGGCATGACAAATCATGCATATAGGACGCCGAGTCCGATCACGTTCCGTGATACATGTGAATCCATGTTGTACAAGTTAGTCCGACCACTTTCTTTTTTTGCTCGACATAGCATGTGTTAAAACATTAAAAAAAAAAAAAAAAAATCACACCACGTACTTTCACGACAGTCACATGCTGACTACTGAGCGAACTAAATTTCCCGCAATAGATGATCATCCACAGCCACTGATGGCCAAGAGGGCGGGTGATAACTAATTGACATGTTGAGTCGGGTGTGTCTTAACCTCCATGGCAGAGGCTCCATCGAACCCCTGAGACAGATTCACCCCCTGGGGTTCGATCGAACCCTAATTAAGAACCACTGCACTGTAAGTAAAGAGTCTTTACGTCATGTAAGGCAGGGGCCCCCAACCTTTTTTGACCCATGGACCGGTTTATGTCAGACAATATTTTCAGGGACCGGCATTTAAGGTGTGGCGGAAATAATACAATGAAATAATATGGTATGAGCTGCATGAAAACTGTGGCGTTTTCGAAATATAATAATAAACACAAGGAGCGTCTAATCTCCGATCGCTATGGCAATGTTTATGCCTTCAAAATACGATACAACGCAAATTCAAAGTGCATGAAAATGACGACTGACCACAGCACCGAGCTTGATTTTCTGCAACCAGACGGTCCCATCTCGGGGTAATAGGAGACAATGACACCTCAAGTGTGTGGTTTATGTCCATTCTTCTTCGTAATTTTGTTTTCATCGCCGTTGCTGCAGAATCCTCCCCGTCTCACACAGGTAGGATGTCGGAAATAGCAACAGTGCTATTGTGGCGATCTCAGAGTATTCAGCCATAACTTTAATCCAGTTGTCTCGAAGGTACTTTTAAGGCCGCCGTGATTTGCGATCTCCAGCAGTTTTTTTTACTCATTTTGCTAGCTCCTGCGTTTTGTTTTGAAGTAATCGGCCACGTGATGGAGAAGCATGGCTTGACGTGTGTCAAGCGTGACACAGACGGATGTAACGGAGAATCCGGTAGTTTTTCAAAATAAAACATCTTTCGTATTCCGAAATAAATAAAATGGAATTAAGGCAAGTTCTTTCTGTGCGGCCTGGAACCAAATGCCTGGCGGACCGGTACCGGTCCGCGGACCGGCGGTTGGGGACCTCTGATGTAAGGGGACCATTAGTGGTGTAGTACTGGACAATGACAGCTGTGTGACGTGGAGAGTCATCAAGCACAAAAAAAAAAAAATTCAATCATTATGATACCAGAAGAGTTGTGCCGATGATGCAGAGAATATTCATGTCATTTGTTATAGAAGTCCTTCGGTGCTTTCGAGTGGAGGCCTACCTCACACTGATCAACCAACGTCATTTCAATCAATGTCATTTCAATTTCCAGCCAGTTCTCTTGACAAAGGTGCTGACACAATATCACCTGGGTGCAATGTTATTGCCACACACTGCTCTGTTGGGCTGGACTAAATATACTGTGTGACTAAGTAGTTTGTAGGTAGCAGTTTGTCCTTTATAACACAGTATGTGCTCATGAAAAAGGAGCATCAATTGAAATCTGTATTTATTTTTGGACATTTATTCAATGTTTGTCTTTCCTCAACAATAAGTTGTGTGCACTTCAGACACTTTAATGAGTTGTGCAACTGTGTGATCCCACTGGCATCATAAAAGCAAAAACGAGGACTGTAGTCAAGAACTCATATCATCAAGATGACCCACCGTTTTTGCATTATTATGCTGAGATTACAGACACCTGCTATGGACACAAAGAACTTTGTTGGAACTCGAGAAAAAGTGCCTTTAGATGTTGTTTTGAACTGACGACAAACGGAAAAGGAATATATCACAGAAATATGCTTCAATACGTCTGAAGAAGCTCTTGAAGCAGTTCTTCCAGGCAGATCTTGACCTGAATATTAGGAAGCGACAGACGCAGTACGTACATACAACAATCATTCAGCCAACATCAGAGGAAGAGCAAAAGGCCACTAGCTGATCTCCTGAATGCTCGAGAGTGCTGAGCTCCCACCATCCTCGTACCATGACTTAATTTTAAGTGAAGAAACGAGCATGATGACAAGCCCTGTGAAGAGATGGAAACCTCTGACAAAAAAGGTTCAAGTGAGAGTGAGAGATCACTTGCGCTTCTGGTGGTTGTCACTTCCCAACAGACTTTCTCTTTGTTCATTGCCATGCACGTTGCTGTATCACTTGATACAAACCAACCTCCTCCTCCATACCCTGATTTTTTGGGGTAAAAATGTGCCGCCTAATCATATGAACCCAAGATATAAATAATTGCTGCGGAAAACACGTGTTCCTGGTTTAAAAAAAAGAAGCAAATACAAAACCTAAACCCAAGCCTTGGTTTAACGACAAAACTCGCGCAGCTAGGCAGGGGTGTTGCAAAGCCGAACGCAAGTGGAAAAAAGACAAATTGCAGGTCTCTTATCAAATTTGGAAAGACTGCTGGCGTAACTACCAGATCACAGTAAAATAGGCCAAAAGAGAATATCTGTCGGACCTTATTCAAGCTAACCGTCACAATACATGCGCACTATTTAAAACCATAGATTCTGTACTCAAACCCCCTCTGCCTACTTGCTCGGATTCTTCACCCGAGATGTGCAACAGATTCCTTCAGTTTTTCATTGATAAGGTTTCAACAGCTAGGACTCCAGTCTCAAATACCGCATCTAACCCCTCTGTCCACATTCCGTGTTCAGCTGTGCTAAATTCTTTTGAAACTGTGTCCTTGACGCTTTTGGAGGATGTAGTTCGCCAGACGAAGCCATCTGGCTCCCCCTGCGACTCTCTTCCCCCGCATTTCTTTAAGGAGGTTCTCCCGAATATTGGTACATCGGTCTTGGCCATTATCAACAGCAGCCTCTCTTCTGATATAGTTCCCCAACAGTTTAAACATGCTGTGGTCCAACCCTTGATCAAGAAACCTGGTCTTGATCCAGACGTGCTGTCAAATTTCAGGCCCATCTCCAAATTGCCTTTCATTTCAAAAATTCTGGAAAAAGTGGTGCACATGCAGTTGAAATCTTTCTTGGATGAACATAACATTTTGAAGTTCTTCCAGTCAGGTTTCAAGATGATGCATAGCACGGAGTCAGCCCTGTTACGCGTTTCTAATGACATCCTCCTGGCAAATGACACTGGAGACTACGTGTGTCTAGTTTTATTGGATTTAACTGCAGCTTTTGATACAGTGGATCACAGTATTCTGCTGACTCGTTTGCAGCACTTGGTGGGCATTTTCGGTAGCGCTCTTGAGTGGTTTAGGTCCTATTTAGCTGACAGAACCTTTTGTGTCAGCCTTGGCTGCTCTGAGTCATATACTGCTCCCCTGTCATGTGGTGTTCCACAGGGCTCAATTCTGGGGCCTCTGCTGTTCTCACTGTATCTGCTCCCATTGGGTTCCATCTTAAGGAAACATGGTATTTCCTTCCACTGCTATGCAGATGACTGTCAGATCTATGTCCCACTGAGCAAAAAAGACGCTTTCTCATTAAGGCCACTTCTATCCTGCTTGGAAGAAATCAAAACCTGGATGGCACAAAATTTCTTGAATTTCAATGAAAAGATGACAGAGGTGATACTGTTTGGTCCCAGTGGCCCTACATCCCATCCTGTAGACTTGGGTCCCCTGTCCCCTTATCTTAAGTCAACAGTCTCAAACTTGGGTCTTAAACTGGACAGTGACTTCAAACTTGACTGGCAAATTGGTGCCGGTGTTAAATCCAGCTTCTTTCACCTTAGACAGCTGGCCAAAGTAAAACCTCTCCTCTCTCATGAACACTTTGAGAGAGTAATTCATGCCTTCGTCACATCCCGGCTCGATTACTGCAATGCCCTTTACTTTGGAGTGAGCCAATCCTCTATTAAGCGCCTCCAGCTGGTCCGAAATGCCGCTGCTCACCTCTTGACTGGTACTCGTAAGAGGGAGCACATAACTCCTACTCTGCCATCCCTTCACTGGCTCCCTATACATTCTCGAGTTATTTTCAAGATCCTATTATTTGTTTTCAAATCTCTAAATGACCTCGTGCCACCTTACCTCTCTGAGCTCATCCGCCCCTACACACCTGCCCGGCGCCTCAGGTCTGCGGACCAGACATTATTGGAGGTACCGAGAACTAGGCTGAGGCTCAGAGGGAATCGAGCCTTTTCTGTTGCTGGTCCCTCTCTCTGGAATGACCTCCCACTGAACATTCGGCAAGCCTCCTCGTTGCCCATCTTTAAAACCCGCCTCAAAACTCACTTGTATTCTTTGGCATTTGACTCAGCATGACTCAGATTTGTTCTTGGTTTTGCTGTTCGGGACGTTCTACCATCTTTGTTACCGATTTGTTGCTTTACTGTTGTATATGTTAGTTGTTCCATGTACAGCACTTTGTATGTAGCGATGGCTGTTTGAAAGTGCTCTATAAATACAGTTGAGTTGAGTTGAGTTGAGAATAGAAAGAATAGAGTATAGTATAGGGGCAGTGGCCCCCAAACACCATTTGGTACCGGGCTGCACAGAGACAGACCAAGATCTTTTTTTTTTTTTTTTTTTGGTGAGTGTTCGCCACCCCCCACTCCCCCATCCTATCGATTACCTTCCAAAGGGGCAATATAAATAGGGCTGGACGATTATTTGATTGAGAATCGGGATATTAAAAGAGGTGACCTCCTACAAGTACCTGGGTGTTCTTCTAAACAATAAACTCGACTGGTCAACCAACACGGACGCCCTGATTAGGAAGGGACAGAGCCGACTCTTCCTACTCAGGAAACTGAGGTCTTTTGGGGTTCAGGGGTCACTCCTTAAGACCTTCTATAACTCGGTGGTGGCTTCGGCCATCCATTACGGCATTGTCTGCTGGTCAGGCAGCATCTCGGCCCGGGACAGAAAAAGACTGGGGCGACTGGTCAGGTGGGCCAGTTCTGTCCTGGGCTGCTCCCTGGACACTCTGGAGGAGGTGGGCAAAAGGAGGATGCTCGCTAAACTAAAAGTTATGATGGACAGTCCCTCCCACCCCTTCCAGCCCGCCCTGACAGCACTGGGTAGCTCCTTCAGCCAGAGACTGTTACACCCGCTCTGCAAGAAGGAGAGATACCGTCGCTCGTTCCTACCGACTGCTGTCAGGCTGCTGAATAAACATGAGTGAAAACCTGTAGCCAATGTAAATAGCATAGCCACCTTATCCTGTGTTTTCTATGCTATTGCTATTTATTATTTCTTATATTTATTCTACAAATACATTGCTAATGCTTTATTTTATATTGAACTGTGTAAAGTTCTTTTCTGAAACATTTATTTTGTGCAATGAAACACTTTAACCCCCCCCCCCCCAATCTTGCTGCTGTAGACTGCAAATTTCCCCAGTGTGGGACAAATAAAGGTTATCTTAGCTTATTATGTGACCAGCTGCGAGCATATTTCTGCCATTGGACGTGGTGGAAATGTGCGCAACTGTAGCTAATCAGAGTCCCCATTCTAATATTGGTTTGTAAGTTAAATAAATTTGCCAATAAATGAAAGAAGATGCAATACACAGAAAGATGATGATGAATGATGAAGCTATTTCGACAAGAGAAGTTGGCGGCATTTCCAGAGCAACGTGGAGGAGGATGCTGCTGTGTGTGGTATGTCGTAGTACTCCAAATGTGCGCAGGGTGCATTGGGGGGCAGCAACGCTTTGGAAAGATCTATCACGATTGCCTTTACATCTGTAAGTGCAACAGTGATATTTGACTTTAATTTCAACCCACTTGAAATAGGATAAAGAGGGCATTTGTTGTAATAATAATAACACTGCCACGCTGATGGTTCATTTGTGGCACACCTCAATGACATAACATAATCTTTAGGAGACGATGCATCAAATAACATCGAGTAGTGATCAAAACATTGTTTTTGTCCAATGTGCACTTTAACATCCAAATTCAATGGTGTTTTAAGCCACCACTGCTGTTTGACTCCCTTGTAATTGTCTTGCTCTGCAACATAACTGCAGTTTCCTTGACACAACAGTACATAAATACATTGAATTAAAAGGGGAAATAGACATGTTCAAGAAAGAGATGGCAGAACTGAACTATTTTTATTTTTTTACATAGTGCATTATGGGCTTGTGCGATTTTCGCTCAATTTCCTGCTGGAGGGTCACATTGCAATACTTTCAACTTTATTGCTTGCTAGTTGCATTTAGACAGTGTAAATAATTTGTGATGGAATTGTGGGTTATTTTGAAACCAAGTTTGCAGTTTCCCCAAGACACACTTGCTACAAACATGTGAAAATAGGCTAAAAGCACTTACACTCATTAGCTACTGATACATATTGTTTACTGATCACTTACAGTATTTTCAGACACGTCCAATATATTTTAACTTTTGGGATGCTGGGAAATGAAATTAGAGACATCGTTTGAAATGATACTTTGTGACCTATGGTGTCTTTAGCCAGTGCACAGTCACAAACACTGTAGCAAGATAGCAACTTGAGTACAGAAAGTTTTTGAGGATTTTAGATAGGCAGCCAACCTGCGGGGCGATTATTGTCACATGAAGCCAATTCGCTGACTATAGGGGTGTTCACACGGCAACATTTGCTCCGGTGCTACGCCGGTGCTGCCCCAGTAGAGCGTTCACACGTGCAAAGTTACACCGGTGTAGCCCCTGAAAACAGCTTACTACGGAGCAAATTTAACCCACCTCAGGGAGGTGGTTTAAAAATTTGCTCCGGAGCAAATGCTCGTTTGTGGGGCAGCACCGATGTAAAATGGTACGTGTGAACGCTGCAGGGTTAAAACTTTGCTCCGGAGCAAATGCTCGCTTGCATGGCAAGTAGACTCGCTACCCATGAGAAGAGTTGATTATGTACGGCTATAATGCGTTGCTTTCGTGCTCTGTTGTACTTCCGTCCCATGATGGCTGGCAATAACAGTAGCAAGCGGCATCTTGCCTCTTGGGTTATACCATCTCAACTAGAACGGGGGGGTATAGTCCCCAAACATCATCTTTCCTTTTGTAGGAGACTGGACGGTCTCGGAGTTATTTGTGTAGTTTGTTCCTTTGTTGTGTGTTCACAACCCCTCCCCTCCCCCATAGAATTTATTTTGTGATTTCCTCTCTTGATTTTCTGTTTGGTGCATTATATGTTTGCTTTCTTGGATAGCTGCTCGCACCTGTCGTCAGTTGCCAGCGACAGTGGAAGTTGGTCCCCAAACAACGGAAAGACGGGGGTCGCACTGCAGAGATGGCTGTATTTATGGCACTCGTTCCACATGCTCATTAAACTCAACTCAAGATGCCTATGTTTGCTCGACTATGCATTATGCAATATAGTGTCAATATCCGCTCCTACACAGTCGCGCGCAGACTTCTTCAATCCTGCCCCTCCCTCGTGCATGCGCACTCCAACTCCAAATGGATGATGAATATTCAGTATGAGGGCGGATGCTGACAGTTTCATTGGTCCACTGTAACATGTTCAGTCATTTCATTGGTCAGATGTGACAAAATCTATTGATGGCATGAAGCTTGTCAGTAAAAATTCATAAAGAGCGTAATGTTAAAAGCCGCATCAATGAAAGTGTGAGGAAAAAAGTAGCGGCTTATAGTGGGGAAAATATGGTACGTGAAATGTACACCGATTTATTTAATTGTATTGTGCCATGTACGATGTAGTTTGTACAGTGAACTCCCTGTAGCAGGGCAGTGCAGGGCAGAGTTGTGCAGGTTACTGTCAGTGACATGGGGCCCCCAAAGTCTCCCAGCAGTGTTGGCTCGCCTCCATCACCCCAGGCCGACCTTTCCTAAGTAATTATCCCTGTCACTCTGTCACCCCACCATCCTCACCCAAACAACATCATTGTGTGAAGATGGCTAGGTTGGTGTTACTAATCATTCGCTGCCCTCTGGACAACTTGCCTCCCTGGTTCTCCTTCAGTTCACCTCCCTCCCTTTTCAAGTCTATGTGTTCATATCCTCACAACAGAGCTTTTAGTTTACATTTGCATATTTTCTCCCAGTTAATTGTACTGGAGGGTGATGCGTTGGATGGTCACGGGCGTTGGAGGTGATTTTAATGGGAGAGACACCAGATAATGGCAGTGCCCTCTTGCCCTGGTTTATGCCTGAGCCTCATTAGGGTGATCAGGTAGTGCCAGTCAGAAAAGGCTGCAGCTGGGGTGAGACATGACAAAATAGGACGACTATTTTCTAAGGATGAGCATCATGGAAATATTTCCTTATCTGCACAGCTTCGCAAGAGTAATGACGTTAAGAGATCATTGTACCAAATTTTGATAAATTCACATTGATGACTTTGCTAACGACTTCGTCTTTTTTGTAAACTGTATCATTTACCCTGCCTTCTTAAAATAGAGGAATAATAATATAATTATTTTGTTTTTGCGCTTGACTGATAATGTGTTTGCCATTAAAAGGCATGAGAAAAGAGATCAAGACTTGAATTTTTATTTAATGTAAAATACTCTAAATAGCCAATCAGAGGAGATGGAATACATCTGTTATGTGGTCACAGTAGACACTGGTATTTTTAATTTTTGAATTGCAGCAAAATCAATGGCCAACAATCGGCCAGTTGTAAAAAAGTGGGTGCTGAAACCCAGACACTGTGGGGCAGTTCAGTCTGTTTTGGCTGCCTTGATCAATGGGTGGTGTGCTTAAGCCACAACTTTTTGCAACAGCTTTAACTCCATCTACTATCAGAACAGCTTACCCTCATTCATATGAAATAAAGGCTTCAAAATGGTGAAAAGTGTAAGTCAGTGTTCTTTCAGGGAGTGCGCATGTCTGCTAAATGTGGTCAAAACACACCCTCCTCCATTGTCGACTGTCAATCAAATGCACATGCTGATTGGAGACTCTAATTAATGCATACCTAATGATTAGAAGGCACAATCATTAGCATGCCAGCTTCAATCAGGTGTTGTCCTATCCTTCCAAACACCTGGAATAGGACAGGAGGGAAGGAAAAAAAAACACAAACTAAAACACATCACGTAACAGGAAATTGGATTACAGGGGCGGCATGGTCAGTGGTAATGTGGCTGTCTCCCTACACAAAGATGTGGGTTTGATCCTCAAACCTTGTGCCCATATGGAACAGAGGCGATTGCTCTAAGACTGCAAGGGAAGCTCAGCTTCCCCTAAAATGTCAAAAAATAAGTGATCAAATATATGTGTATACTGTACATACAATTGTGTGTACATGTCATTGACTAAATATGCGCTACAACGCGCTCAGCTTTTGTTCCAAATCAGCTTCTTATTACTGGTTACGACGTGACTCTCTTCTCATCCATTCCCGCAGCTTCACTGCACTTTAAACTGTGTGGACGCCGAGCGTCTACAGCGTGGCCGCTGGGCGACTAGAGCAGGGGTCCCCAACCACCGGTCCACAGTCCGCTGGGAATTTGGTACCGGGCCGCACAATAAGAACTTACATTAATTCCGTTGTATTTATTTTGGAATACAAAAGACATTTTACTTTGAAAAATTACCCGATTCTCTGTTACATCCGTCTGTGTCACTCTTGACACACGTCAAACCATGCTTCTCCATCACGTGACTGATTACGCTAAAAACAAAATGCCGGAGCTTGCTAAATGAGTAAAATAAACTACTGGAGATCGCAAATGACGGCGGCATTAAAAGTACGTTTGAGACAACGACTCTGCCGGTGTTCTGGATTCAAGTTATGGCTGAATACTCAGAGATCGCCACAATAGCACTGTTGCTATTTCCGACATGCTACCTGTGTGAGGCAGGGGGGTTTCAAATACAGTTGAGTTGAGTTGAGATTTGACGCTCCTCGTGTTAATTATTATCTCCCGAAAACACCACAGTGTTTATGCAGCTCTTACCATATTATTTTGTAGCAGAGTATTTATCCGCCACACCTTAAATGCCAGTCCGTGAAAATATTGTCTGACATAAACCGGTCCGTGGGGCAAAAGAGGTTGGGGACCCCTGGTCTAGAGAGTTCAGAGCTTGTTGTCCCAATGCATTGAAAAGAGACGAGTCATTGGATAAATGCTGGTTTTGTCCCGCCCACCGGACGCTCATCTTTTCTGCATGAGGATTGAATGATCTGTCTGAGGCTGAATCTCTTTTTGATTCACAGCGAAATGAGCCAATCACCGATCTTTTGGTGGAGGCATCCGTGGGAGCATTTTTCAATTCTCATTCTGCTCTGAGTTGAACTGGAGACTTCTAATCATCTCTCTCTCACTCTCTTTGTTGAAAACGACTAGTGACAAATTAATCTTTTATTTCTGGTGGGTTTTATTGTAATTGCTGTAGTTGGAGGACACTAGTTAAGTCCCTGGAAAAGACACCTTGTTGGTATGACAGGGTCATAGATAATTTTCTTGAAAAGGAACGGAGAGTAGAATTCACGTATAAATAAAAGGACACATTTTATGATGTAGGCCGAAATTGATCTTCCCCTCCTTGACAGACCAGCATCCGCCACTGATATGGAAGTATCCTTGAGGAAGATAATGAACCCCAAGTTTCTCTTGATGCTGCATCACTAGTAGGGAAATGAAGAAATAGTGTTCATGTGCTTTGAGTAACACTATACAAGTCAAAGCCATTATTGATTATTTATATGTATCTGGCTTTGTTTAGTATTTTGAAGTTATTTTAATCACAAGCAGCATCTGTTTACATTCAAAGGCAATTAAATTTCTGAGTAGCTTGTAAATGGTTTCCTTAAATGCAATTAGGTCCTGAAAGGGAATAAAAAAAGGACTATCCATTATCCGAACCGCTTGTCCTCACGAGGGTTGCAGGGGTTGCTGGAGGCTATCCCAGCTATCTTGGGGCAGTAGTCGGGGTACACCCTGAACTGGTTGCCAGCCAATCACAGGGCACACATAGACGAACAAGCTTTCACCGTCATAGTCACACCTTGGCACAATTTAGAGTGTTCCATCAACCTCTTATGCATTTTGCTCATCCATATTTATGTTTATTTTTAACATCAAACCATGCCAAGATTATAGGAAGAAACATATTTTGATCACATACCACAACTTTGAACTATAAATACTTCATTTTCATGCTTCTCTGGATTTTCTTAAGAGCCGGTTGTCGAACCAGCCAGCAGAATTTTGTCACAAGCCGTCAGAAACAGAAGTCTCTGTTACATGCAGCCCCCCTTTGCCCTTCAGAGTAAGGGCGCTGTAAGCTCAGGTGTCAAGCCCAGGATGGAACAAGAAGGACATTCTGGCAGGAGAAGAGAAGGAGAAAGAGGACTGGCAGTTCATTTGCATACGGCTGTGATCCTAATATATACAGGGCACCAACCTCTGTGGTCAGAGTTCAAACCCGTTGCTTAGGCAACTAACCTGTTCTTCCCACCACTAGGTCGTTAAGAGCTGCAAGAATCAGAATAGGTCCGCCAACTGTCCTTATCATGCTGTGGCCATGTCTGTAAGCGACCCTGCCAAGTAATGAGGACCTCAACTATGATGCCCAGGCACACACAAGTTGATGCACACAAATACACACAAACACCCAGAGCACACAAAGGCATACAAAAGCAACTGAAAAAGGCTTGATAAATGCTTAAAAGAAACAGCGATAAAACAAAAGCAGACAGATAGGCACTCCCACACAACTTCCATTGTAGCGTGGAACATACGCTTTAAAATCTGGACAATAGTTCACAATAAACTAAAAATGTATCCTTGAGTAAGTCAAGCTTCCATGTGTGAATGTTGCACTTCTGTGGCATCAATTACCATGTTTTTGTGTAGCTGAGCATTTCCTCTGGTGGACTGAGGTATATAAGGACATGGAAATGAGGTCCAGTGCTCTAATCCAGCCAGGGTGCAGGTTTTACATTAATCCCCGCAAGAGCTGTTTGGCCTGGAGCAACTCGAGGTGTAATCCAACCCCTTGAGACCTTATCCACCAGCCTCTCTCTCTCTCTCTCTCTCTCTCTCTCTCTCTCTCTCTCTCTCTCTCTCTCTCTCTCTCTCTCTCTCTCTCTCTCTCTCACACGCACACAGACACAAATGAGAAAGACAATTAGAAATTGCTGGGAATGCAACATTTTGTGAAACATAATTAGGTATTATTAAATTAGAATTCAATGCTACAAAGCATTTGGGAAGTAGACGCTTATTTAGATGAGTTGATTGCAACATCGAACAAATGTTTGACTTAAAAAGCCCTTATAGTATTCTATACAGAACATTATGTGTGTGTAGTGCGTCTGTTATGCATGTTAATGCATTTATGGCAAGGTTAACGAAAATGAAGAAAAAATAAAATAGCATTGTAAAAACATGTTCATTAGCTCTCCATGAGCCGCCATCTTATCGTGGTGGTGGTGGGGGGCTTGTGTCCCAATTGTCCGGGGCTTTATGCCCTTAACAGGGTCACCCATGGCCAGTAGGTCCTAGGTGAGAGACCAGACCACGTACGGTTCAGGGACCCCTTATGATGAACACAAATAATGGATTTAGTGTTCCCTTGCTCCGACATGGGTCAGTAGGAACCCCCTCTGCAGCCAGGCCTGGAGGTGGGGCTTGCTGGTGACCGGGCCTGCACCAAGGGGACCCAGCCAGGCATAGCCCACAAAGTCAACTTGGGTCCCTGTTCCCATGGGCTCACCACCTCTGGGAGGGGCTAAAGGGGTCTGGTGGTTCGGGAATTCTGGGCAACCTCCAAAGGCGGGGACCTTGCGGTCGGATCACTGGCCACAGAAGCTCGCTCTCGGGACATAGAATGTCACCTCAGAGGAAAAGAGCTCGAGCTGGTGTGCGAGGCAGAGAAGTTCCGACTAGATTTAGTCAGACTAGCCTCCACGCACAGCTTGGGGCCTGGTATCAGTCCTCCTGAGAAAGGTTGGATTCTCTTTCACTCTTCAGTTGCCCATGGTGAGAGACCCAAAGTAGCTGTGGCATACTATTGGCCCCCAGCTTTGTGCCTGTACATTGGGGTTCACACCAGTGGATGCGAGGATAGCCTCCTTCGTATGAATATGAGGCTTTGGTGACAATGGCTAGCACAGGGGTGGGTAAACTACGGGCCATGGGCCAGATGCGGCCCGTTGGTCCTTTTAATCCGGCCCGCCGCATGTTGGTACACAATTAAGGTTCGATGTAAATGATTGCATTCATTTCATTTGGACTTGTAATGACAGGCATTTCAACCCCAGGTGGCACAGTGACTTGAGGTTGTGGAGCACAGGGAGGGAGGGGTCGGGGGAGAGATCTTCTCTACCACCTATGGACCTCTGTCAAACAGAAATTGCCGAACCCGGTAAAAACACTTATGCAATAAAATTTCTACTACTTTATTACATTAATAATCGATTCACAACAATGGAAGTTCCGGAACCCGGAAGCCATACGAAGCCAACTCAAGCAACTCCCGCTCGATACGACGGAATAACTGTGTCTGTGCCGCTATTTTCTATCTATCTAACGGCAACATTTAAGTGACTCTTTATTGCAATGAGTTTTACTGGAATTGTGAAAGTTTTTCATTTTATTCATTTACGTTTACGTCCTGTAGATCATGGCATCCAAATGAAGAGGAACTGTAATGACCACGGAAGAGAAAGTGATGAATCTGATTAAACGAAGTGGGTTACAAAGTACGAAACATTCAGGAGACACTTGGAGTCGGAAAGGCTCAAATCTAGAAACTTTGAAAAACAAGGAAGCGATTCTTTCTCAGTTTGATTCTGGCAATGTCCCTGCTCAGAGTGAATTGCTTGCTGCTCGACGGACAGTCAAGTCAATGAACGTTTCCTAGAATGGTTTGACTGTCATCGTGGCAAAAAAAAAAAAACCAAAACCCACAAACTGGACCGCTGATAAGAGAGAAGGCGAGCTCCATAGCGACACTGTCTTGGGTGGTGATCGAGGGTTGGTCAACTTACAGACAGTGAGTGAGTGGAAAGAAAAGCTACCAAGGTCTGTTACTAGTCTCATTTTGAAGCAAATAGTCCTACTTTTTTATACTCTATTTTGTTCATATACCTGTACTGTATACTGCAGTTTTTGTGTTATAAACAGTTTTTGGGCAATATAAAGGTGCGCTTTGTTGCTTGTGTTATATTATATTTGGACGTTCATACATGACATTTGACGGAGTTGTTTCCCACAAAAGGAAATTTTGTGATAAGGAAAGATTGGACACCGCAAATATGATTCCTGAACTAGAAAATACTACATCACTCTTCTTCTACTGTTCAGATCACAACCCATCTGCAGCAATGCACTGGCTAAAATTCGCAATTTACAGCACCACAATTTGGAGAGATACTGTATAATACTTTCATGCTTTTGTTCTGTTGATGTTTGATATGGACTGTCAACAAATGCAGTTTTTTTATCTGTCCCGTATCTTGTGCTGAGCCGATCCATCTGTCAAATTTTAAAAGCCAATGTGGGCCCCGAGCCAAAAAGTTTGCCCACCCCTGGGCTAGCAGAATCCCCTGTCAGAAGGATTTCAACTCCCACCTCTAGGAGAGCTTCTCCCAAATCCTGGGGGAGGTGCCAGACATTTTGTCCAAGTGGACCATGTTATGTACCTATATTTCTGAGGCAGCCAAACTGAGCTATTGCTGACCGGTGCCTGTCGTGGCGACAACACCAGAAACTGTTGATGGACACCAGTGGTAAGGAACTCCGTCAAGCTGAAGTCGCAGTCCTATCGGGCCTTTTTGGTCTATGGGACCCCAGAGGCAGCTGTTGATGTGGGACATTGTGACTCGGCGGTACACATACTTGGAATTTCTCCTCAATTCCACGTATATTCCTTCCCATCAGGAATCGGTCTGTGGCCTCCAAGGGAGGTTGAGGTCACTGAGATGGTTAAAAAGCACCTCAGTGGCAAGGCCCCGAGGCTGTATTAGATTCACCCAGAGTTCTGAAAAGGGATTTCAGCCATTTGCCAATACTTTGCACACAAGTTCTTTTATTTCCCTAAATGTGGAATAAAAATCCAACACTATGAAATCTTTTCTTCTCAGTATTCCATCATGTCTTTTCTTCTCTTTATTCCAACATCACAACTCAGAATGAATCGATTCGGGCCTCTGTATTTTAATACGTCAATCAGAGTGCGCTTGAACAAATACAGGCATAAGAATATATAGAGGCAATATGCAAATGAGAGGCGGACAGTCAATGAGAATAATGAGAATAATAATAATAATAATAATAATAATAATAATAACAATACAAGTTATTGCGCATCAACTCTGATCACAAGCTGCAATTGCAGACTGCTGACTGCTAACAACTTCCGGTGATGCAGGTCACGCGGCACCATCGGTTAAAGGTGACCTGCTTTTTAAAAAAAAAGTTTTAATTTTATACTTTTTTGTGAAAGTGAGACTGATAGGATGCTAAGGGTGCAGTGTGCACTAACACAAAAATATATCATATTAACAACACGCACCTAGACCCACAAATGTTTTGTGTTTTTTTTTTGTTTTTTTTTTTAATTCCCTCTACACCCCTTTTAATCGACTTGGAACCAGTCCGCAGGCTCCCAGTTGATCGCGATCGACGTATTGGTCCTCCTTCACTTCGTAGTCTCAGGCTTAGACTATGAAGTGAAGATTTAAGAAAATCTACAAGTGAATAAGAATCCATCTTTCACATTTTTAATCTTAAATTACTTTGAGTTGGCTCTGTGTGTTGCCAGAGTCTGGATTTCATACGCTTTGGTCTGTACCACTGAAATGGAGCTTGCAGAAAAAACGCAGACTTGATTTTTGGTTCTCAAAATGCCCTCAATATGATTAAGTGGAACAGATTGGTTAACAAGGCACGGTAGGTATTTGGCGTCCTGATGAAAAGGGGAAACCTATTGATTTATAATCATATTTAAGAGAAGAATGATGAAGTAGGTGTATATTTTTTATGTCCATTTTTGGACACTTGATATTGAACATTTGGTGCTTTTTGGAAAAAAATAAATGCATGACTAACTAACTAGCTAAATAAATAAATACATCAAACGTGCAACCAAATCATTTGGGGATTGAGAAAATTTTATTTCCCCCCCATCTAAATTGGGCAGCATGACGCCACTGCCATCAACAGTCCTTATTTGTAGGTAGGAGCTCAACTGTGAACCTAAGAGGGTACATCACAAAGTGTACCTTGGAGAACAAAAAAAACTACCCCTAAAGTACCCTTTTTCCTGATAGTGTATGGTAAAAAACGTGGTTCAATATCAATTTTAACATCTTAAATGGATGAGTGTGTGTGTGCGCGCGTGTCTGTTTATGTGTGAACAGATTTGTCAGGGCATTGAGTGATTTGTGTATGTTGTCCACAGAGAGGTAGTGTAACTGGCAAGACATGTGTCCGACAATGTGGCTTGCTTTCAGCTTGCCTCTCACACACCACTGGCCCAGCTCCCCTGAGCCTTATGCATAATGCAACAGGCAAAAGACAACGCCCGCATGATAATGTGCATGCACAACCGCTTTGTGGATGTGTGTTGAGTACAGATAGAGCGAGACACCATTTGCTGGCATGGCTGCTTACAGTGACAGCATATATATTTTTTCAGATGAGCGAGAGAGTCTTAGCTCTTCAGAGAGAGAGAGAGAGAGAGAGAGAGAGAGAGAGAGAGAGAGAGTCAATGTTGTTCATGAACTTGTTCATCAATTGGGCGAACATGAACTGAGCAGTGTCCATGTATTTTTGCTTCGTGAACGTTTTAATGAACAATCTCATTCTGGGGCAAATGAATGATTTTTGAATGGCAGTTCATTTTTGTTCTAAAGTGCAATTTCTTCAAAAAAAAATGGCTAGGCACACTACAAATGAGCTTTAATTAGGCTAATTATTTGACAACCCCAGCCACGTTGTTCATGATCGTTTCAGGTCTCTACAGAGCTTGCTGATGAGCTGATAATTCGAATCAGTTGCGTTGATGTAGAAAGATCTAAAACAGGCAGGATATGGCTCTCGAGGAACCGGAGATTCCTCCCCCTGCTGTGAAGAATACCGCAAGGGGAGGAACTTCTCTTGTCAAAATAGCTTCATCTTGGGAAGTTGTGGCTGCCCGTCAGCTGGGTATTTAGATGTACGTTTCGTCAATTTGTTACAATTACTTTATGTGTACTGTGTTTTCTTTCATTTGTTGGCGGATTCTGTTTATTTCACCTTGCAAACCAATGTTCGAATGGGGACTCTGATTTACTACAGTCACAGACATTTCCGCCATGTCTCTTGGCGGAAATATGCTCAGAGCTCACCGCTGGTTACGTAATATCATGAATCTCAATCATTTAATCACCCATGCCTATATATAACACCCTTTGAAAGGTAATCGACGGGCTGGGTGGTGTTGTATGGGGGTAGTGTGTTTGACTGACGCCCAGCAAAAACAAAAAAATTTTGTATGTGCCCATGTAGACACCAAGTAGAGTATATTACCACATCTGACATTGAACTAAGAACTAAGTCGGTAGCTCTTGCTCCGTTATTATTTTTCAATTAGATAAATCTGATGGTCAGTTTTAGGCATGTTTAGCCTTGACTGAGGTCTACATGCCCTTTTTTGCTTATTAGTTCCTCGTAGTTTGGCCGCTGTACTCTTGTAGACATTGATATCGTCCACTGGATAAGATGCAACAAAGCTTTGATATTGTATGTTTCATCTATATCATCTCCACATTTGTCTTGGTTCTTGTTGCCCGCGGTAAGCACAGCACTCATCAATGTTCGTCCTTGACTCGGCTCAGCTACAGCCCCAAGAGATCAGCCCCCCTCCCACCGCCAATCTGGACCGCTCCAACGACAAGGTATACGAAAACGTGACCGGATTGGTGAAAGCTGTGATCGAGATGTCGAGCAAGATTCAGCCAGCTCCTCCCGAGGAGTACGTTCCCATGGTCAAGGTAACCAAAATACATTGTTGTTGTCAGAACTTGACTGAATTGCATATTCTCTCTAACAGACTGTGTGCTTGTTGGCATTTTGCACGTGATTTTATAAGATTAATATCATTTACTTAGGTGTAGTGGCTACTAAATTATATCTTCACTCACTGAATTGGAAGAGCATGGAACGCATGACCGCATTATAGGAAACAGCTTTTTTTGTGCAGGTAGCGGTAATTTGGGGGAAGAAAGCACCCACATATAGGCCATGATTTGTTTAATTCAACTTGCCCCCAGTGGTCGGCAATCAACATTGTACAAGATGTACAAGAATGTGCCCATCCTACGTAACATTATGGACAGTACAAAATTACTCTGTAAGAGACCAGTTGTCACAGTGAGCTGAAATGTCTCAGATACATGGAAATGCGGAGTTGAAAACAGTTTTGTTCTAAGTAATATAGCATGACTCCTTCTTGTGACTGGGTCTGAGTCAGCCCTGAGATCATTCAGAAGCTCCAGAATTGCATTGCTGAATAGCTATTATGTCACAATAATATTTGTTAATTGCATTTCAGAGTTCTTCTTTGCACCTCTCATTTTGGCCGCAGCTCACGTTTTTCCGTAAATCCATCTCACAGTGTCCTGTTAAATACACTAGTAAATAACAACATTTGTCAGTTCTTTGGACATTATTGACGTCATCCGGGTAGCAGGCTGTGTGGTTCACAGTGAAAAGATATTGTGGTTTCCTGTTTTCAGGATGTGGGCCTTGCATTGAGGACTTTGTTGGCCACAGTGGACGAGACCCTACCGCAACTTCCAGCCAGCACACACAGAGAGGTAATGACACACTCTTTCTCAGCAGATACATATACAAACAAAATATCTGCATACATACAGCACTTTATCATCATTATTATCAATGGGCAATAAATGTTGTTTTTTTTTTTCCCAGATCGAGATGGCGCAAAAGCTTTTGAACTCTGACTTGGCGGAACTGATTGGAAAAATGAAGTTAGCTCAGCAGTATGTGATGACGAGGTAACACCACACAGCACAATCAAGAGTATGTAATCCAAAATGACACAAAGGAGGGCCACGCTGAAAAGAAAAAAAAAAAGTTGTAAAATTCAGAGTAAGGCAAAATGAATGAACAAAAAAAAGGCCTTCAAAAGAAGAAATATTTAAACGATTGAATGTCAAAGGTCAACACACTGAAAGTAGTCACCAACTTCGGTCCTCGGGAGCCCCTATCCTACATGTTCTAGATATTTCCCTCATCCAACACACCAGATTCATATTGTTCATGATCGTTTCAGGTCTCTACAGAGCTTGCTGATGAGCTGATAATTCGAATCAGTTGCGTTGATGTAAGGAAACATCTAAAACATTCAGGAGAGAGGAGAACCGGATTTGAACAACTCTGTACTACATGATGGGCAAGTATCCCCGCCATCCACATTTTGGTCAATGAACTGTATGGACAATTGCACCCTAAACTTTGTTGCTGAGAAGCAGTGGTTCCAGCCATTGGAAAACTACACTGCGTTTAATACACCCTGCACATGATTTGACATTTGATTTAAACACACAATGCACTATTTCTTTCTTTCCAGTTGGCGCGCCCCCCAAAAAAAAAAAAAAAAAAAAAAAAAAAGATCTTGGTCTGTCTCGGTACCAGTCCGGTGGTTGGGGGCCCCTGAAATAGAGTGTTCAATCATCCTACCGTGCATGTTTTTGGAATGTGGGAGGAAACCAGAATACCCAGAGAAAACCATACATGGCAATTTTCCGCGGAATAATCCGCCGTTTTATTTCTTAATTGATCATTTTTGTAAATCGTCTAAATCCGTTGAGAAAATTTTAGGGGCGGTCAGGTACCTTATCGTCGAGTTTTCACGAGCTCTCCCGAACAGTCTCTCCGTTTTCCGTTTGTAAACAGCCCTGCGATTGGACGTGTATGAAAGCTTCAACTAATCAGATCACTGAAGGCATTATTTGTTGCGGAAGTCTTAGCTCGATTATAAACGGCCCAGCGATTGGTTAACTACAAGCGATTGGACC
>NW_017842057.1:1347474-1356567 GCF_001891065.2 Hippocampus comes | reverse complement strand
AATATGGCAGGGAATGTGTTTACTTTTTTAGTTTTGATTTTGAGCAGCAAATTTGGAGTTACATATTGGTGCTCACCAGGAATGCAGAGGCAAAATTGCACAAATTTTCACTTGAAAGAATAGTGGCGATCTTGGGATTTTTTTCTGTTCAATTTTCAAACTGTGTAAATTTAATACACTTCATCTTCAGCATGTTTAGTGCCACTTTTGTAAGTAACCACGCCCCCGTCCCGGCCACGCCCCCGTCCAGGCCACGCCCCTTCCGCTATTTTCATCACTCGCCATTGCCATGTATGGAAAACCCACGCAGACACAGGGAGAACATGCAAACTCCACACAGGAAGGCAGGAGCCGGAATCGAACCCGGGCACCTCTGAACTGTGAGGTGGGACATGCTAACCATTCGATCACCATGCCATTACTACCAAACTCAGTATAATTGTAGTATTATCATTTTAATTATAACTTGTAGTTTCGAATTCTGTGATATTTTAACTTGTTAAAAATGTTGTAAAGTACGTTAAATACTGTGTAACATACCCAAAATGAAAGCCATCTCAACCAACTGTTTGTATTTTTTATTTTACCATGGTGTGGACCATGTCAAATGAAAGCTACATTGATAGTACCCATCATTTGCATATCAGAAAATTTGTGCCTCAACCAATGAATCATTATTCCTGCAAATGCTGCAACATTAGAAAGCACAAAAATATTACGACATGATGCCATTTTACATTCAACACCGTGTCGATATAGAGTTGTGCTGCCGGTGGTCTCTTCATGGTCGCAAAGGGCAACATAGCTCCTTTATGCTGCCTTTTTTCTCATAAAACCATGAAGATGCAAGTAACGGCGGACCCCAATTTTCTGAATGTATGCCTTCCGGTAATTTGGGAATGGGGGGGGAATAAGAGGCCAAGTCTGCTTTATACCACAACCTGTCTTTAATAACTAGTTCAGGATAATGTGATACTTGGTAGAGGGGTCAGACAGCAGAAGCCAACAGGGTTTAAGGTTACTCTACCCCAATCAACTTCATGTCTTGCTGACATGTCCCCCAGTTTAAAATGATATACACCGATGTAGGAAGTAGGCTGGCAAAGTGCCCCTGGCATCAGGGCACCCAGATGGACGTGGCTTGACCATGATCAAAGCTCAGACATTGTCCTCCATCACCCTGAAGGACACAACTGCAAGTGTCTTGATTTCATCTCTCCATAAATGCCCTCCTTGTCCCTGTGTTGACAATCCTGTTTTAACTTGAAATTAACCAGCAAAAAAATCATGGATTAACCTGCATTATGATTCTGCAAACTGCTGTCAGCTAAAAATGGGGAGGTAGACATTTCTCTCAATCAGTATGGGCCGACGCACACCACTGTTATCAAAGAATCACACTGATGTCTGGTCAGACTTTTGGTTTAACAGTACAGCTGCAAGGAGCTATAAAGGGCCCTCGCAAGCCTCGCCACATCACAGTACTTGTGCATTGGGGTACTGGAACATCGGACAATAACGCCCTAAACTGTTGATTTTTTTTAGGCCAGACCAGATGTGTGTGCAAAGTGTCATGAGATTTCGCCTAGATTTAGACCATCAAAAAGAGCATAATTTTTATTTGCAAACAACACATCGCCACAGCAACAGCATGCAACAAACTAAATCGCTTTCAATAAATTTTCGTCTTAAATATCTTGAGATGAAACACCCAAAGTTTGAAGACGGTATAAATTCTCAAGGATTCAATTCTCAATTCTGCTCTCGATAACAGGCCCCAAAAATGGCAATAAATTCAAAAGCAAATCAAAATGGCAGACATACTGTGAGGTTGAGCATACTGTATGCCTCCGAAATACTTTTTTTGTATGTCGTGGACTGTTACATCTGCCTCCTAACTTTCCAATCTCGATGTGAAACCGACAACAAAGAATACTTCCGCCCCTGTCAAATAGTAATTTTTTACCCTATTACTGTCCCTTGTCTTGAGATGGTACAGCCCAAGTTTGAAGTCAATCGGATGAACTCTCGAGGACAAGGGCACAAAAGTATGACCCTTGTAAATCGGGCAAAAGTGGAAATTCAAAAATGCAGAGCTCATTTCCTTTTCTTTTTAGATTGTGGCTGCAATGGACTTTTTCGTAGGTCTTGGGGTGGACACGCGCCTCCCATTTTTTGTAGCCCTACCATTAAACGTACTGAGATTGGATTTTGTCCTGGAAGTGGTGCTACAGCTCTTTTGCTAACTATGCATGGCGACTTTAAACAATCAACATTTTTGTCAGTCTTGATGAGTATCCAAAGTTTAGTGTTTTTTTGTGCATGTTTATAGGATCAGAAAAATACGATCCGGTCTGCAAATAAGAATAATAAGAAGAACTGGAACAATCATTTCAACAAAAACAATAAAGACCTCAGGCCCTAATAATAAAAACAACAATCATAATAATTGTTTCCAAAACGATACGGATCTCACAGCTGTTGCTGCTTGGGCCCTAATAATTGCGACTAAAACAACAGGGACCTCACAGCGGATACTGCTCAGGCCCTATCAGTAATAACATTTACAAAAACAATATGAACCGAGCGGTGGTTGCTGTTCGGGCCCAAATAATAATACCGTATTTTCCGCACTAAAAGACGCACTGGATTATGAGGCGCACCTTCAATGAATGGTATTTTGGAAATGTTTTTCATACATTGGATGCGGCGCAATCTACAATGCGTCCACTAGATGGTGCTACGCTCCTTCCATTCAACTCGAGAGGCGTCCGTTCAACTTGAGAGGCGTTCATGACCGCCTCTGAAAAATGTAAATTAACTATTACTGTACTTAAATGAAACTACGAAAATTGAAAATAATGCATCAAAACAGAAAATCAAGTGAGGAAATCACAAAACAAATTCTATATCCCCCCCTAAAGAATTTATTTTGTGATTTCCCCGCTTGATTTTCTTCGTGGTTTCATTGAAGTATTAATTAATTTACGTTTTTCGTAGGCGGCCATGAACGCCTCTCGAGTGGAACGGAAGAAAGCACGGAGACGGACAAAGACGTACAGTACCTGGACTTGCTGAGGTGTGAAAAACCATTAATAAAGTCTGAGTTTAAAAAAAATAATAAAACCACAACCACAACTCTCATTTTTTCAACAAACTCAGGTGTGTCTTTGTCCGTCTCCTTCCCTTCTTTTCTTCCGGTCAACTCGAGAGGCGTTCATGACCTCCTCCGAAAAACCCATTGACATTTCCTTTATCGTAGCTCCAAGAGTACAATCAGATAAGATAAAATAAGAAAACCTTTAATAGTCTCACAATGGAGAAATTCCCACTTCACAGCAGCAAAGTTATGAGAAGAAGAAGTAGACACCAAAGGAATAAATAACTACGACTGACATCTTGTGTTATTTTGACTTCAAGATGGCGCCGTGAGAGTGGCTGCCTTTCAAGCAGCTCCGATTTATTTTGTTCTTCTAATTCTTCCTCTCATAACTGTGCTACTGTGAAGTGGGAATTTCTCCATTGTGAGACTATTAAAGGTTTTCTTATTTTATCTTATCTGATTGTACTCTTGGAGCTACGATTAAGGAAATGCCAATGGGTTTTTCGGAGGCGGTCATGAACGCCTCTCGAGTTGACCGGAAGAAAAGAAGGGAAGGAGACGGAAAAAGACACACCTGAGTTTGTTGAAAAAATGTGAGCTGTGGTTGTGGTTTTATTTTTTTTTTAACGCAGACTTGATGAATGGTTTTCACAGTCTCAGCAAGTCCAGGTACTGTACGTCTTTGTCCGTCTCCAAGCTTTCTTCCGTTCCACTCGAGAGGCGTTCATCGCCGCCTACGAAAAACGTAAATTAATTATTACTTCAATGAAACCACGAAGAAAATCAAGCGAGGAAATCACAAAATAAATTCTGTAGGCGGGATATAGAATTTATTTTGTGATTTCCTCAAGATACTTGATTTTCTGTTTTGATGCATTGTTTTCAATTTTCGTAGTTTCATTTAAGTACAGTAATAGTTAATTTACATTTTTCAGATGCGGTCATGAACGCCTCTCAAGTTGAACGGACGCCTCTCGAGTTGAATGGAATGAGCGTATTACCATCTAGTGGACGCATTGTAGATTGCACCTTTTAGTGCGAAGCGTCTAATATATGAAAAAAATTACAAAATAGCCATTCATTGAAGGCGCGCCTCATAATCCAGTGCGTCTTTTCGTGCGGAAAATATGGTATGTATATTCATTTTAGGCTTTCCAAAGATATTTCCAAAGAGTTTTTAGCTCCCATGGAATCTTGTATGAAACGGTTCAAATAGCTCTTTAGTTGTATTAATGAAATACGTCCTTCCTCACTAGCCGTACAGAGCATTTCTGACTTTCCCTTTAAAGCTTTCTCTCATCATGGAATGTTTTAAAAGTGACGTTCGTAAACTTGTGTCGGTTGTACTCTACTTGTACGTGTAACTCCATTGATTACATTTTGCATTAGCAGACTCTCGTGAAAACATAAAATCACTCCTACGTATTGCAAGCCAAAAACATTCGAACAATAAAAAAATAAGAGCAGACCAGAGTTTCTATACTAGGGCATTGTCTTGGCTAGAAGAGAGGGAGAGGGAGAGGATCAGAGAGATGTGTCCACTGAGGCCTCAATCTGCTTGGGGCAATGCTTCGAGCAAACTCCCTTACCCCCGCTCTGACCTGGGGGATGCCCCGGCCACTGTACGCTGCAGACACTTTGTGCAGAGAAGCCACACTGAATACCAACCAGCTGCTTGCTTGTGTGGATGCTATGGACAACAACAATGGAAAAAAACAGCAGTGAAATGTCATAAATGTGTGATTTGTAGCCGAGAGAAAGTAAGACTGTGGGGCTTAAACAGTATATGGTGCAATATGTGCAGTACCAGTAATCACTGAAGTGTTGCTTTCGTTTTAACAATATTAAAATCAACAACCGTCACTGAAATAACTGACAAATAACTGACAATAAGTTTTTATTAAGATATCCGATATTTATTGGACGGCTAGTTATTGTCTCGATATTGGAAAAAATAACCACACTTATCGGTTCGGTTCTGCAAAATTAAGCTGATAAATATACTAACGTACAACCAGTCAAAGTCTCAACTCTAAAAGCACTATTTCCTAAATACTGAAACTTGGGGTAAACATTTTAACGAGTGCATGGTCCAATTCACTTGAATGGGAGCGCAGTCGAGGCCTCCTTCGGCGTAACCAAACCGACCGCTGAGGCACCAACTCAACTGCGGTCTGCTTTTGGGGCCGTCAGAGAGTGATCATTAGCCACGTTTTTTCCTTTTTTAAAACTGTAGTTTAACCTTCATTGCTGAATACGCTACTCATGTGGACTTAATCGACGTATTACAGTACAAATGGAAAATTTCCGACGACCGTAATTTCCGGATTATAAACCACTACTTTTTTCACACGCTTTCAGCCCTGCGGTTTATTGAATGATGCGGCCTGTTTAAAGATTTTTCCAACGGCCGCCAGGGAGCGCTTGAACAGAAAAGGTAACATTGAGAAGCTATCATGTGTCACTATGAAAATAAACGGCCATGAGAGGGCGCACTTCACCTGTGTTTTGAGCTGGACTGCAATCCAAAAACTGTGTGGCTGGGTCTATGACAGATTGACCGAACACAAAATAATTTTTATGAAGGCTATATTCCCGATTTAACATAGAAAATGTACAGCATTAATATCTTAAAAACCGAGGGATGTCAAATGGAACTAACAAAAGTATACAAAACAGACAACAGTATTGGCTTGTGAGCACTTTCCGGCATGTTTTATTTGCCCGAAACACGTGGAAAACAACTAATCTCCCCTGCTTCACGGCTGTTCACACGACCCACCATGCGAAACCGTTCAAACTCCCAAACGACAATATCTTACTCTTAATATCAGCCGGGTTACAATGTCAATTGCAGATACATAAGGTTTGAATAAGTACAGATCAGCGTTCTTCTCACTTGACTTCGTGGTCCAAGTCGCACGAGATTTCCCATGAGATTATCGAGCGCTGCTTTTAAAGTGACAGTGCTCCATTTATAAAACGAGGCAGCATTTACTACAACAGTCATAGTATTGTTTACCTGGTTACATACGCCAAAAAGAAAACCTCCCGAAATACATTGTCGTGAAAGTTGACACGATAGCGTGGATGGTAGAAAGCCTAATTAAGGAATGGTTGACCGAGTGTTACGGCAAGTGTGGATTTGAGTGATTTATTGGAATGATGCAAATATATTCTGGAAAATCTGTGAATCACTTTGTTGACGAGTACTTGTTCGCAAAGCTATTTTTAAAGGTTATAAATAATGACTTGAATAACAATGAATTGTCTATTACACTTGTAAGAGAAAAAAACAACTTAAGATAAGATAAGAAAACCTTTATTAGTCTCGCAATGGAGAAATTCCCAATTCACAGCAGCAAAGTTATGAAAGGAAGAAGTAGAAGACCAAAATATCGGAGCTGCTGGAAAGGCAGCCACTCTTGCGGCGCCATCTTGAAGTCAAAATAACAAAAATAACACAACACAACACATAGGACACAGATAGTCGTGCAATCGTCACCACTTTCCTGCATACACTTTGTTGTCTGAAGCAGTTATAGATGAAAGAGGAGAGGATCAAAGTGTCCTTTTACCAGTGGATCAGAGACGTCATGCTGAAAATGTGCACATGTCTGCTACAAGCTAAGTTTTGAAAGCAAACACGAAGCTGTAGCGTCCATTGACAAAAAGAGATTAGTTCACTTCTCCTGTCTCACGTAATCCGCTTCAACTCCAAGCTGCGACTCCCGGTTCCACATTCGCATCGGCGCTCTGCGCTCACGCTCCTTTCTTCTCATCGTCGGCTCCTCAAGCCTTGCATCCAACCAGCCGCAGACCGTTCAACAGCACCAATCTCTCCGCTGAACAAAGCGGGGCTGTGAAAATGCTGCCCATTACAGGCGCAAGACACAAGCGCCCCGGAGCTGTCCAGCAACGAAGAGTCAAATGGCGCCGACATTCCTACCAATCAAAAACAGTGCTGGCATACCCATGCTGCCGAGAAGGCGCAACCAGCAAGCACCGAGTCTCCTCCTTGATAAATGTCGTGGCCAAAAAATGCTGAAAACAGTCCACATCAGGTCCACACGATGTAACAACAACACCAAGTGACAAAACAAACAGAAAAACAACAAAAAAAGCAAGGCTCGTGAGAGCACTTGCCGACAGCTGCCTACACGGGCGCCATCTTGGACTTCTATTATTATAAAATTGTAAAATTGGCCATCCATCCATCCCACCCCCATACATACATCCATTTTATTATACCATGAAATATTTATAATTTGAGTAATGTTGACTGTTTTTTTTTTCCACAATAGTCCTAAATTTTGACTTTTAGTTTTGAGGTCTGCAGAATAAATGCTCTCAAAATGACATTACAGCAGAGCTTATTCTTTTTCTTTTCTTTTCTTTTTTTGGAGGTTTCTCAATTTAGTTTTGCTTTTAGAGAACAAGTAAATGTTGCTGCTACACACAATGTGAATTTAAGAAATTAAAAAAAAAGAAAAAAGAAAACTTTAACAATAAAACCCTTGCTTCAGGTCCCTGCGATTAACCTGCAAAAAAGTGTTGAGGCTTATGTAAATGATATTAAATATGCAATCATGATTGCATTTGCAGAAGCAAATAAAAAGAAAAACAACCTAGAATTCAACTGATCGACCTCTCCGTAACACTGCTCCATTATCACATCCACTAAATTAACGGTTTCCAACATCCACAGCGCCATGACCTTAACTCCTCCATGCAGCCAATCTTTTAGGAAAAGTATCCATACATCATCAAGTACATCCAGCATCAGTGAACTCCTCTGTACTGTCTCTTTTGCACCTTTCACCTCTTCCTGTTCAGCTCCTGCTTCTGCTTTGCCAGCTGATTGCATTGATTTCATGTTTGGACTGCCCACATCGATTTTCACACAGGTTCGTGGATCATACTGTTGCTTCCTCCCATCTCAGTTGTACAGTGGGAGTCAAGGAAAATTATCTCTGACAGTTGATGTACAGATAAACAGCAGGAGTCTTTGCTCTCACACCAACCTACTAATGTTGGAACTCTTGGACTGTTTCACTCGGAAAACATCTTCCTTTCTCATCATCTTCTGAACACGAGCAATATTCCTGGAACTGCACTTTCCCCTTACTCCCATTTGGCTTGAGAGGTTTTTGCAAAGGTTAGCACATTTTACCTGGGATCATTAGTAGTCAGTGGCGGATGCTGGTCTGTCAAGAAGGGGAAGCTCAATTTCGGGCTACATCATAAAATGTGTCAGTTTATTTCTACGTGAATGCTACTCTCCCTTCTTTTTCAAGAAAATGATCTGTGACCCTGGCATACCAACAAGGCGTCTTTTCCAGGTTCTTAACTGTGGTGATATAAGCCAGTCTGAACACAAGCAACTACAATAAAACACACCAGAAATAAAAGATTAATCTGTCGCTAGTCGTTTTCAACAGAGTGTTGCCATTCGAGATTACTAGAAGTCTCCAGTTCAACTCAGAACAGAATGAGAATTGAAAAATGCTCCCACGGACGCCTACACCAAAAGATCGGTGATTGGCTCATTTTGCTGTCAATCACAACGAGATTCCGCCTCAGACAGATCATCCAATCCTCATGCAGAAAGCTTAGCGTCCAGGCGGGGCCGATACATGCCCAAACGCTTACCGTCCAGGCGGGGCCGATACATGCCCACTGTCCATAGACTCCCAGAGACGCCGGGCGTCCGTGGGCGGGACAAAAACCAGTTTGTATCCTATGACTCGTCTCCATTCAACGCATTGGGACAACCTACCCTGAACTCTCTAGACGCCCGGCGTCCGGGCAATAGACGCTCTGCTGACGCTCGGCGTCCGCCGTTTAAAGCACAGCGAAGGTGCGGGAATGAATGAGAAGGGAGTCGCGTCGTAACCAGTAAGAAGAAGCTGATTCGGAACAAAAGTTGAGCATGTTGTAGCGCATATTTAGTCAATGACATGTACACACAATGAAATTTACATTCATAT
>NW_017842057.1:1342504-1346231 GCF_001891065.2 Hippocampus comes | reverse complement strand
TATATTTTTTTTTTTTTATGAGAACAGTGAAACAACTACGGTATTTGTCCTGTATGAACGTCCAAGTATGTTAACAACATATGTGACAACACAAGCAACAAAGTGCAACAATATATTGCCCAAAAACTGCAGCATACGTTACAGGTATATGACAAAACATACAAAGTTAGGACTATTTTCAACAAAATGAGACGAGTAAAAGACCTGGTGGCATTCTTTCCATTCACTCACTGTCTCAGACTTGACCTCCCCTCAATCACCACACAAGACAGCGTTGCTCAGCTGATTTCATGCAACGAACTTTTGAAGCCAGCCACGGGACGCTTCGAAGCCCATAGCGCTATGGAACTCATTTCCTCTCTTATTGTTTTTTTTTTTCCTCTCCACCTCGGATCGACTTGGGACCAGTCCTTGATCTAACACCAGCAGCTGGTCGCGGCGTAAACTGCTAACTAGACTCTCTTATACAGACTGTGTGTGGAGCGTTGTTTATTGCCATCAACTGTTACTACCAAAGAAAACAGCGCAACATTGTCCTGAAATAATGTTCAATCCCAACTGAAGGGCACAAAAACAAAAAAAGGACTTAATTATGCTGACACTTTAATGTATGGCGCCTGATGCCAGCGTTTAACTGCTAGCAGTGCCTAGCCCCGTAATTAGCGCTCAAGTTATTCATTCATTCATTTTCTGAATCGCTTTATCCTCACTACGGTCAAGTGGTACATACTGCAACATGTCTTGCATTTTTGCAGCTCAGGGACAGATGTCCCTCGTTGTATTGTGACATGCATCTGGAAAATAAAGAGAATGAATTGTGAAATCTACCATGTCAATATAATTCTACAGAAAACTAAGGCCATAATAATAAAACTATGATTTTTTTTTTTTAATTGCTCCTGTCAAAAGTATTAGGGATCCCATACGATGTTGCGTGTTTTTCCCAGTGCCTTTTAAAGTCACAAAGAAACGAGGAGGACATTAATATAGAGGTACAGTACAGGGAAAATAATGTGACGTAAAATTCTGCATTAGCACAGATGCATTTAAATCTAATATTTTAAACTGATCAACATGACACAATGAGCAGTCAATTTTTAATTGAATGCACATATTTTACGCATTTCGCACTTCTTTGTCGTAGCCCAAAGCCCTTTAAAAAATGACCAGTATTTACCCATTCACAAACATACATATATTCATCCGAAATTTAATTATTAATGTCAACGTCGTTTTGACATTATCATCTAATTAATGAACAACTAGGCGTGCTAAAACATTTCATCCTCACTTGCGCTATATATTCTATGGTCGAGAGAATGTGAGTGTAACCGGGATTAAAGTTAGCATAAAGTTTTAATTGACGCTCGTCGACTCAATATTACCGTCGTAGTTGTTGTCGTGCATTAAAATAACACAACTCCGTTTTACTTTTAGTTGATTTTGCTGTTAAATTATCTTCCAATTACAGGGCCTTTTAAACTTTTTAAGATCCACATGCGACTTACTTTGGAATCGGGCATCATCCTTCTGACGTCATATCCGTCGTAAAGTTACTTCCCTAAACCTACCTGCTCTGAATCGGCCTCCTCCGGGCCTGCAGCTGGACCCTTCTCGAAGCCGAGCTTCCCTTGCAGTCCGAGAGCAATCGCCACTGTTAGTAGTCATAAAACCATTTTTGGATTGGATTTGAATTAGAAGAGGGTATTAAGGGGCCAGACAACAGCGGCAGATAAGTGGTTTTGGATATCAAGGAGAGCTTTACTGTAAGGACTGGTTCATACCTCTTTGCCTTGCTGGATTGCACGTACTGTAATATTGTATTATTTTACTTGTTCTAGCCCTACACTGTTGTCACTGCTTTATGGTATACCTTTACTGGTCTTTTTTCCCCCTGTGCGTATAATCTTGTCATGTTCAGATTGAATTCTCTGTTTTCTGCTGCAAAATCCTCTATGGACTTCGCATTGTGTGAATCAGAGACACACATGCTTCCCTTTGGTTCCCTCCTGGCTCAGTTGGTGACATCATGAATGCCTCCGAATTATAAAATGGTTCCCTTTACTCTAAATATTTATTCCTGGTGTCTTTGAGTCCAAATGGCCGCTGCTGTGTTAAAAACAACAATAACAAAAAACCCAAAATGATATTTTTTAACTTGAAATGTTGTGACTTAGTGGTCGACTGGTTTGCGCGCCGGCCTTATCCGGCGGGGGACACCCTGAACCGCTTGCCAGCCAGTCACAGGGCACACAAAGACGAACAACCATCCTCGCTCATAATCACGTCTACTATCGTGCAGAGGTGCAGGGTTCGATTCCGGGTCCAGCCTTCCAGTGTGGAGTTGGCATGTTCTCCCCGTGCCTGTGTGAGTTTTCTCCTGGTACTCCGGTTTGCTCCCACATTCTAAAAACATGCATGGCAGGCTGATTGAACACTCTAAATTGTCCCTAGGTGTGAGTGTGAGCGCGGATGGTTGTTCGTCTGTGTGTGCCCTGCGATTGGCTGGCAACCAGTACAGGGTGTCCCTCCCCTACTGCCCAAAGACAGTTGGGATCGGCTCCAGCATGCTTTGCGACCCTAGTATACGTAGATCGGAAAATGGATGGATGATGCAGAAAAAATATGACATTAGCGATTATGCATGTGGCCGACAATTTCTAAGACATTGGAAAGAGGAGGCATTGTTTCCCCACAGTGGCCACCCTGTACATACTGCTTTCAGACAAATTGGTAGGAGAAACCTTAACCATACAGAGGCAGTTGAATAGCCCATTTGATTGACACCGGCCTTTATGGAGATGTCAGCCGTGTTGCTGTTCTGACACTAGTGTGTTACAAAGTAATGTGCGAGCAGAAGTAAAGGGCAACACAGGCTGTGATCATCACCCAACTCTCCCCTTTTGCTGCCGACTAGATAGAAACCTGGCTGTCAGAGTATGGGACTGAAAGGACATTAACTGTGGAATGGAGAAGAAAGGATGCAGTGCAGGTCAGAGGGAAGGGTAGGAGTTAAAGATATAAATGCACAAGTTACTTACCAATTAGGATTTAGGTGGTATTTATGTACTAATGAACTCCCCCAACCCTCCAGACCCTTATAAATATTACATCACAAAGGAAGCATGCCGCACCAGAACGTCTGGGATTAGGGCCTCACCCTGGAGCCAGGTCTGCTTGAGGGACCCGAGGCTTGCTTTGAGTGAGTAGGCATTCATGCCTTTGACCCAGACCCAGAAAAGCGGAAAACTGAATAGATGGGTAGCCACAAATAGAGATATAGATAAGAACATTCACCCTTCTCCAAAAGAAAGGTTGCAATGACCACATAAATAGAATATGTAAATAAATATATTTGTGTGTACAGTACATCCATCCATCCATCCATCCATTTTCGGATCCGTTTATCCTCACAAGGCTCGCAGGGCATGCTCGAGCCTGTCCCAGCTGTCTTCAGGCAGTCGGCGGGAGACACCCTGAACTGGTTGCCAGCCAATCGCAGGGCACCGATCGACATACAACCATTCGATTCGCGTTTCCATTCACACTTAGGGACAATTTAGAGCAGGGGTGGGCACTTTTTGGCTCGGGGGCCACATTGATTTCTAAATTTGACAGGTGGGCCGGGGTCAGCACAAGGTACAGTACAAATAAAAAACTGTATTTATTGACAGTCCATACCAGACATCAACAGAACAAAAGCATTAAAGTATTACCATATATATAT
>NW_017842057.1:1339502-1341773 GCF_001891065.2 Hippocampus comes | reverse complement strand
CCAGCCAATCGCAGGGCACACACAGACGAACAACCATCCGCGCTCACACTCACACCTAGGGACAATTTAGAGTGTTCAATCAGCCTGCCATGCATGTTTTTGGTATGTGGGAGGTAACCGGAGCACCCGGAGAAAACCCACGCAAGCACGGGGAGAACATGCAAACTCCACACAGGAAGGCCAGAGGTGGAATTTCCTCTGCACTGTGAAGTCAACGTGCTAACCACTGGACTAACGGGCCGCCGTCCTCCAGTTAATAGGCCTAAATTACTTTTTTTTTTTTTTTAATCAATTTCATACTTAAGTTGTCCTCTGTTGTTTGGATAAAAGTGACAACAACAATTTAATTCAACTAATTAAATCGAGAATGCATGAAGAAATGAGGGAAGAAGAATATAGACATTTTACATACAGTGTATCTCTGCATTAAGAGCAACATAGCAATGGTATGTACATTAAAAATACAGGGTGACCCAAAAAGATGCGTACCCATATTTTATTCGATAAAAAATCCATTTTTTAACGAATGTCATTGACACCGGCCTTTATGGAGATGTCAGCCGTGTTGCTGTTCTGACACTAGTGTGTTACAAAGTAATGTGCGAGCAGAAGTAAAGGGCAACACAGGCTGTGATCATCACCCAACTCTCCCCTTTTGCTGCCGACTAGATAGAAACCTGGCTGTCAGAGTATGGGACTGAAAGGACATTAACTGTGGAATGGAGAAGAAAGGATGCAGTGCAGGTCAGAGGGAAGGGTAGGAGTTAAAGATATAAATGCACAAGTTACTTACCAATTAGGATTTAGGTGGTATTTATGTACTAATGAACTCCCCCAACCCTCCAGACCCTTATAAATATTACATCACAAAGGAAGCATGCCGCACCAGAACGTCTGGGATTAGGGCCTCACCCTGGAGCCAGGTCTGCTTGAGGGACCCGAGGCTTGCTTTGAGTGAGTAGGCATTCATGCCTTTGACCCAGACCCAGAAAAGCGGAAAACTGAATAGATGGGTAGCCACAAATAGAGATATAGATAAGAACATTCACCCTTCTCCAAAAGAAAGGTTGCAATGACCACATAAATAGAATATGTAAATAAATATATTTGTGTGTACAGTACATCCATCCATCCATCCATCCATTTTCGGATCCGTTTATCCTCACAAGGCTCGCAGGGCATGCTCGAGCCTGTCCCAGCTGTCTTCAGGCAGTCGGCGGGAGACACCCTGAACTGGTTGCCAGCCAATCGCAGGGCACCGATCGACATACAACCATTCGATTCGCGTTTCCATTCACACTTAGGGACAATTTAGAGCAGGGGTGGGCACTTTTTGGCTCGGGGGCCACATTGATTTCTAAATTTGACAGGTGGGCCGGGGTCAGCACAAGGTACAGTACAAATAAAAAACTGTATTTATTGACAGTCCATACCAGACATCAACAGAACAAAAGCATTAAAGTATTACCATATATATATATATATATATTTTTTTTTTTTTATGAGAACAGTGAAACAACTACGGTATTTGTCCTGTATGAACGTCCAAGTATGTTAACAACATATGTGACAACACAAGCAACAAAGTGCAACAATATATTGCCCAAAAACTGCAGCATACGTTACAGGTATATGACAAAACATACAAAGTTAGGACTATTTTCAACAAAATGAGACGAGTAAAAGACCTGGTGGCATTCTTTCCATTCACTCACTGTCTCAGACTTGACCTCCCCTCAATCACCACACAAGACAGCGTTGCTCAGCTGATTTCATGCAACGAACTTTTGAAGCCAGCCACGGGACGCTTCGAAGCCCATAGCGCTATGGAACTCATTTCCTCTCTTATTGTTTTTTTTTTTCCTCTCCACCTCGGATCGACTTGGGACCAGTCCTTGATCTAACACCAGCAGCTGGTCGCGGCGTAAACTGCTAACTAGACTCTCTTATACAGACTGTGTGTGGAGCGTTGTTTATTGCCATCAACTGTTACTACCAAAGAAAACAGCGCAACATTGTCCTGAAATAATGTTCAATCCCAACTGAAGGGCACAAAAACAAAAAAAGGACTTAATTATGCTGACACTTTAATGTATGGCGCCTGATGCCAGCGTTTAACTGCTAGCAGTGCCTAGCCCCGTAATTAGCGCTCAAGTTATTCATTCATTCATTTTCTGAATCGCTTTATCCTCACTACGGTCACGGGGGGTGCTGGAGCCTATCCCAACTGTCTTCGAGCAGTAGGCGGGGGACACCCTGAACCGCTTGCCC
>NW_017842057.1:1320760-1339246 GCF_001891065.2 Hippocampus comes | reverse complement strand
AACGAATGTCTTTTCTGTTGCAGGACGTGAAAGGTGAACCTATGGATGATCGTTTTCAGCTATAGTTGCCCCAAAAATGTCTTGGACAAATCAGCAGAAGATATTCTCCCTGGAGATCTATTTTGCGACAAAATCATACCAGAGTGTACAGATTCAGTTTCGAAAACGTTTCCATTGTCGCAACTTTCCACCAAAATCAACGATTGTTAGTTGGGTTACGAAGTTCAGAGAGCATGGGACTGTAGTGAACTTATGTTCTAAAGCCACAGGGGCAGAAGATGCGATGTGGAATGGGCCCCGCACTCACCAGATCTTAACCCCCCAGATTTTTATCTGTGGGGTTTCCTCAAAGACAATGTATACCAGGGAAATCCTCAAACAATTGAGGAACTGAAAACTGCCATCACAGCAAAAATAAGAGCCATCCCGAAAGAGGAGTGTGTAAAAGTGATTGACAACTTTGTCAGACGAGTACAGGTTTGCTTGCAACGGAATGGTGGACATTTGGAACACATCTTGGGAAAGCCATAAATTGACTAAAAATTGACAGAAATAGCTGAAACTCTGGTGAATGGTCTTCCATAAACTGAATAATGTGTGGTTGTAATTTGAAATAAATAGCTTTTTAATCAAAGTCACAATTGAAATTTTCATGGGTACGCATCTTTTTGGGTCACCCTGTACAAAATACATGCAAAAACTGAAATAGGCTCGCACTTAACTACATGTCACACTCTTGGGCTTCTATCAATTTTTATTGTCAATGTACCAAATAAGATAAGATAAGAAAACCTTTATTAGTCTCACAATGGAGGAATTCCCAATTCATAGCAAAATCCACATTTTAACGAAATTGGACTTCCCCAAATGCAGCAGCACAACAAAAAAAAAAACAGGATAAAACTCTATGCACATTAACTGTTTCAAAATTGTATTTCAGACGGAAGAGGGAAAACAGTCTTGGATCCATCACAATTTCAGTCACTGAAGAGGGAATATAGAATTTCAAGTCGATGTTATCTGATCCAGAATTTCTTAAATCATAGCATTAAAATGTATTTTAATGATACATGGACAGCAGAAGATTGACATCATACTGTATACAGAAAGAGGTCAATAAATACTTGGGAAATTACCGGGTAAAACAATCGACATTTCATGTCACTGACTGGTGTTGAAAAACTAGTCCATGTTTTTTGTTTTTTTTTAAATTTACCGTACTGTATTGCCTGGATTATTGTAACTCTCAGTAAACATGCTGCTTCAGCAACTTTTTTAATTACTGCTCCTACTGGAGTGCTGACGAGAACCACTTTTAGTCATACATTTTAATAAAAGCGCTATATGGCATATATATGGCAAGATATGGCAAGATATAGACCTGACAAACACAGTACAGTAGTAAATTCCCGTTACATTGAATGTAAAAATGCAATCTAGAAATGGAAAATTCATCTAGCCTTTTATTTAAGTGAGGCTGATGGGAAGTTTGATATTGACACCAGTGGTGATCATGCAAATCCCCTACAGCACTCTGCTGGGTGTGTTGATCACTCCTTTCCACCCGCCGTGTTGGAGCTAATGTTGGGTGACACTCAGACACCCTGGCTGATGTGTTTTGGCACTGAGAAGATCCCAGCTGTGCATTTACATATGCAATGACCCAGATTAGCATCCTTCCTCACACTCCATCAACACTGATTAGGCACACCCAGTTAAAAGTAACGTGTCGCTGAGACCAGAGCAAGCTCAGTGGGTGTTTATGTACCATCTCAATATGATTGCTCACTGACTTGACAATGTCAGCAAAGTAGGTGAAAGATTAATTAAAAAGCTCATTTTCGAAACCAATGACATGCATTTTTATTTTGATGTTTTTAACTCGAACTCCATTGTTCAGTCATTTGTCAAACATTTGTTTTGTGCTAATGCATATTGAAAAAAAATTAATAAAATGAATTGCACTGCTGCAAATTCTGTTTAATATTAGAGACAAGTTTGTTCTCGGCAAAATATGAGAACCAAACTGAAGACATACTGGAACGTTCCCCTTTCCCCTGTCCAGTGAATAGATATGACCAAAGATTTTCAATATTAATCACTGTCATTGAAAAGTACATATGTCAATGACTTTTTTTTTCCCCAATGGGGATTGGTGGGTCAGCGTCTGATGCTACTCCACTGTAAGTGTCAAACTTGCAAGCAACTTTACTGATGCACACCCAACAATGAATGACATTGATGCAGATTAGCACAGTTATGTAAGTCCACTGAGAGAAATGGCTGCATTTAGTGCAACCGACCTTTTTTTCGACTGCTGACTGTAAAAGAATGGAGAAAAGGTGAATCAAACTTTTTTTTTCCTGGTTAAAGAAAATAGTGTATTCCAGTGGCAGACTTGCAGGCCATAGCGGGGCCATAACCACCCACCAAGATGCTTGTGAAAAAAACTGCTGGAGATCGCAAATGACGGCGGCCTTAAAAGTACATTCGAGACAGCTGGATTAAAGTTATGGCTGAATACTCTGAGATCGCCACAATAGCACTGTTGCTATTTCCGACATCCTACCTGTGTGAGGCCGGGGTTTTCTGCAGCAACGACGACTAAAACAAAATTACGAAGTAGACTGGACATAAACCACACACTTGAGGTCTCATTGTCTCCTATTACCCCGAGATGGGACCGTCTGGTTGCAGAAAATCAAGCTCAGGGCTGTGGTGAGTCGTCATTTTCATGCACTTTGAATTTGCGTTGTATCGTATTTTGAAAGCATTAAACATTACCATAGCGACCAGAGTGTTGCGGCCAGATTAGACGCTCCTTGTGTTTATTATTATATTTCGAAAACACCACAGTTTTCATGCAGCTCATACCATATTATTTTGTTGTATTATTTCCGCCACACCTTAAATGCCGTTCCCTGAAAATATTGTCTGACATAAACCGGTCTGTGGGGCAAAAAAGGTTGGGGACCCCTAGTTTAGCGCATTGGCCTCACAGTGCAGAAATCGTGGGTTCGATCCCGGCTCCGGCCTCCTTTTGTGGAGTTTGCATGTTCTCCCCGTGCCTCCGTGGGTTTTCTCCGGGTACTCCAGTTCCCTCCCATATTTCAAAAACATGCATGGCAGGCTGATTGAACACTCTAAATTGTCCCTAGGCTGGCAAACGGTTCAGGGTGTCCCCCGCCTACTGCCCGAAGACAGCTGGGATAGGCTCCAGCATGCCTCGCGACCCTTGTGAGGATAAAGCGGATCACAAAATGGATGGATATATTCGGGCCAATACGGTATTGTGAATATCCATCCATCCATCCATCCATCCATCCATGCATTTTCCGATCCACTTTATCCTCACAAGAGTCACAGGGGGTGCTGGAGCCTATCCCATCTGTCTTTTGGCAGTAGGCAGGGGACACCCCGAACCGGTTGCCAGCCATGATATGTGTCTGTGCATTAATAATATGATTTTGATGATATGTTTTTGTGTTAGTGCACACTCCACCCGAAGCATCCTCTCAGTTTCACTTTCACAACAATGTATTTAAAAAATAAAATAATATAACAAAGCAGGTCACCTTTAACCTACAGCGGCGCGTGACCTGCATCACCGGAAGTTTTTCGCAGTCAACAGTCTGCACTTGCAGCTTGCGATGAGAACTGTTACCATTTATCTTTTTAATTTTTATTATTCTCATTCAAAGTTTGTTTCATATACAATTCACCGATGGCACTGGCAAAGAATGGGAATCTGAAGTGCCAAGAGAAAAAATTTAAAACAATACACATGAGCTATGATGGTGACGTTGTTGCACTGAAGACGCTGCCAAAGTGCGTCCCATGCCGACATGTCAGCTCTCGACTAAGGTTAAGGTAGGCACCGATTTCTTTTTCCAAACTCACAAGCTCTTGTATCTACTTTATGTTTCTGTTTCGTTCGTGTCCTGGGCCATTATGGATGTTGCTCATAATGGAATGCGTGTGTGTATGCGTGCTCATGCGGTAGCGGTTAGATCAAGGGAGGTTGGTTGCTTGAAAAGTCAAAAAAGGTTGGGAACCCCTGATTTAGAGTGTTCCATTAACCTGCCATGCATGTTTTTGGAATGTGGGAGGAAACCAAAGAACTTGGAGAAAACCCACGCAGGCACAGGGAGAATATGCAAACTCCACACAGGGAGGCCAGAGCCGGAATCGAACCCTACACCTCTGCATTGTGAGGCCGACGTGCTAACCAGTCGACCACCGGGCCGCTCTATTGTGAATATTCAGAAGATAAAATTCTCGCTTGAGCAGCTGGAGAAGAGGCATCTGTGTCCGAGTGGTCATTGATATCTCCCTTATTCAGGCTGTAAGGAAGGGACCGGTGCTTTTTTTTTTTTTTTTTTTTTAAACAGCCATGTGCGTGCTGTTTTACTGCCATAGTGTTGCAGCTTTAACAGGCAAAGAAAAGTTAAGGTTAAGTTATTAAACATTGAAAGCTCTTTCTGTGTACCGTCTTTCTTTGCAAATATCTCATGTTACAATATCGGCACCTGCGGCTGATAGACAAGTGCGGCTTGTGTGTGTACAAAATATTTTTTCCTTTAAAAATGTAGTGGGTGCAGCTTATAATCAGGTACGCTCTATCATCCGGAAATGACGGTACTGTATTTTCCGCACTAAAAGGTGCACCTAAAAGCCTTCCATTGTCTTAAAAGGTCACAGCGCGCCTTACAATCCGATGCGCCTTGTGTATGGTTATTACTAGTGATGGGTCCAGCAACACCGATGCGTTGACGCATGTGTCGAGCTCACAGAGCAATACCTGCGTCGGCGCGTGTACTGCTTCAAGACGATCACGTGACCAATACATGAACTGCGTCGACTCAGTCCAGGCTGCGTCGATGCCGCAAAAGCCCGCCAAACTGTGTTTATAAGGAAGTGCGTCGGGCGACGCGATACTGCCTACCGAAACAAGCCAGGCCTCACCCTCGCACGAATAAAAATATATATTTGGGCAAAAAGGAAAACACACAGATTATCAGAAATACGTATCCGTCTGACTTCGAGCGTCGTGTCGGCTAGGCTAGCTTAGCTGTTGTCGTAGTTCAAAGCTTCTTTCATATGTGACGTGGATTGCGTCGGCGCCATGAGTAGGTGCTTGCGCTCACGCGCGCACAGCAGAGAGCATCGGACTATCGACTGCTGAGGCTTCACTCAAGTGGCATTGCAACAGTACGTGCATATTATGGAGCAGCTCCCGGAGAAACGCAAATTGTCCGCCGTGTAGAGCCATTTTGATCTCCTTTTGGAGAATAAGGTATTTATTCAAATCTCCTTGTCTCACCAAGAGCCTCTCGGATTTTTGACGTTTTATTCCATTCTAATTCAAAGTAATTTCAAGGTAACTCTTAGTTTACTATTCACATATTTTATTGCAGGTGAAATGTCGAATTTGCCATCCAGAAATATCATATACCAACAAAAGCACCTCAGCAACTACATCTGGCATGTTACTTATCATTATTACCGGTAGTTTGTTTTTCGGAAACTGTTCTAAATGCCAAATTTGTTAGGTTTGGTTTTTTTAGATGACCTGTGGCAACATTTGGATGATGGGGTTGGGAGACTGGGAAGAAGTGCAACAGCAGATGCTATACCTGAGGTCCAGCGATACCTGGCAGAGGGGAAAATTGCACGCAGTCAAGACCCGCTATTTTAATCGAAGGACCATCACACTACTTTTCCAAACCTCTCCAACCTCGCAAAGCAGTTTCTCTGTACGCCGGCATCACCAGTGCCATGCGAGCGTGTGTTCTCCACAGCAGGGGAAATAGCATGCAAGAAATGCAACGGACTGAAATTCAAAATACTGGAGCAACTTATTTTTCTGAATAAAAGTTTGTGAAGACAAAGCCCACAAGCATCCTCATTTACATATTTTTCACATTATTCAAACATATTGGCGGGATCCGCCAAGAAGAGCTCGAAGAAGTGGCTGGGGAGAGGGAAGTCTAGGCTTCCCTCCTAAAGCTGCTGCCCCCGCGACCCGACCCCTGATAAGCGGTGGAAAATGGATGGATGGATGGATGGATGGATGAATAATACAATATGAATGCATAGATGTGAATGATATTGTATACACTTCATCATCAAATCAGTCAGTTCAGTTTGTCAAGTGGGTTGCCTGCAGGGATTTTGAAAGTCCAGCAGGTGTCAGTGGTCAGCGACACAGTATCAAAACAGTATCAACACAGTGTGTCATTGTGTAAACACGCTTCATGAGGCCTCATGGACTCATCACTAGTTATTACAGTAATATTTCAACCCCAAAAAGGCTCCTTGCTCGAGACATGCTGACAACGCAGAGTTCAAACTTAAGGTGATCGGTTACGCAGTTGAACACGGAAATAGAGCAGCGGCAAGAGAGTTCAACGTTAACAAGTCAATGTTGTAACTTGCTGCTGGTTAAGTGAACTGTGTCACTGCTTTATTCAATAAATTTTACTGACATCTGATCATTCTGTTGGCTTTTCCTTGAGTGTAGCTCCATCTAGTGGATGCTTTGTAGATTGTGTCTTATAATGCGGTGCACCCAATGTATGAAAAAAAAAATTACAAAATAGGCCATTCATTGAAGTTGCGCCTCATAATCCAGTGCACCTTTTAGTGTGGAAAATATGGTAGTAGTTTTCAAGATTATTTCTTTGAAATTATCTCAGATTTTTTGAGGACATTCTGTATCCTGTCTACAGTGTGTGTGTGTGTGTGTGTGTGTGTGTGTGTGTGTGTGTGCGTGTGTGTGTGTGTGTGTGTGTGTGTGTGTGTGTGAGAGACACACAGTATGAGTGTCAATGTAGATGTCATTGGAGCTCGATTATAACGAGTCATAGGGAGCACATGCCCTCATTCATTAACTAATTACATTATATTATGATGCAATTATATGGCGAGCCTGTGCAGTGACGAAAAAAAAAACGCTGTGGTGCACCAGCTACTCCCATGCTAATTAGCCTGCTGGCTTTGATGAAAAAGCATATAATTAAACCTAATTCCCAAAGAGCATCAGAACATCAGCAGTGAATGAATTACGGTAAAGTGGATGTGACTAAGTGTCTTTACATGGTAAATTGGTTGAGCATCTAAAGTGGCACCAGTAAAGCGCTATTTGCTCAGTGTTTTTTTTTTTTTCCTGCGGCTGATGATTCCTGGCGCGGGTCTCTAGTCAGATGAACAGCCCATTTAGAGGTAAGCAAATCAGTTCATACGGCCTGTACCGGACATGACATCGAGGGAGGCAGGAATTTAATCTGGATAAATGGAGCCACACTACAGTATTCTGATCAGTGAAGCTTTATTTGATCAAATTTTTGGAGGGAATGGGGGTGCACATTATAACATTTGTTTCAGTTTCATAAGGGCTTTTACCACCTTTACCTATTATGAAAGACAATTGTTTGCCATGTATAGCTGAATTTTTTTTTTTGCGTGAACAAAAACCTCACTTCCTTGGCAGTGTGTAATACTGATACAAGCGACTTTTAGTATGTAAAACAATCAGCACATGAGCATCACTCGGACGGCCTGGTGGTCCAGTAGTGGTTAGCGTGTCGACCTCACAGTGCAGCGGTCCAGAGTTCGATTCCGGCTCTGGCCTCCCTGTGTGGAGTTTGCATGTTCTCCCCGGACCTGCGTGGGTTTTCTCCGTGTACTCCGGTTTCCTCCCACATTCCAAAAACATGTATGGCAGGCTGATTGAACACTCTAAATTGTCTCTAGGTGTGAGTGCGAATGATTGTTTATCCACGTGTACCTTGCAATTGACTGGCAACCGGTTCAGGGTGTCCCCCGTCTACTGCCCGAAGACGGCTTGGAAAGGCTACAGCACCCTAACGACCCTTGTGAGGATAAAATGGATCGGTAAATGGATGGATGGATGGCTGAGCGTCACTCAAGCCCAACTTTTCCCCTCCACAACTTCCAACACATCAGGGGAACAATTACAAAAGTGGAAAGAAGTGACAGCATGTGCATTCCTTGAGATGTTAATTAATTTTGTAAACACTTTTAATTATATGCAATGAATGCTGTGTTTGTGTGCATCAGCAAAGTGCACTGAATTTGTGTACACATTTTGCCTAAAGATGGAAGGAGCTAATTTTGCTTACCCGAGATATTTTTGAAACTGAAAATGTGGAAAATACTGATCTTGGCTCATTATGATGTTGTTTATGTTTGCCCAAGTAACCCATTAAACCTGAGAGAAAGAGCCCCCTTTAACTAACAGCATGCTAGTAATGTGATCTCAGTCATTGGAGGAGGCTACTCATTACTTTTAGATGCTGAATAAACATTTCTCCAACTCACTGTGTTCCCTGCTATTGTTCAGACTGTGAATGCAGCATTTTCTTATTAGAACGCACCAAAAGATATGCTGTGCTTTGCATACACATAGCCATGAGTGTACAGAGGTGCAATTGGGGTTGAGGGCTAATTTATTCTCTAAAGGAGAACTGCATAAACTTGCTGTACAGAGCATCTGAATGAAACTCTTGGTGCTGTTGATGGATAAGTATGTTCAGTATTGCACAAAAGACACCATTAAATTTGTTTAAGCATTTCTGTAATAGCTATAACTCAAATATGACTCATTTCTTAATCACCAGTGATTTCCTATGGCAAAAAATGCATAATTATAAACATTGACTTTTGGACAGTTACTGCGGTAGTTGTCATGTTTCATTTTGTCGTGCTGTATATCATACATTCAATATGACCAAGGTGAAAGGCATGTTATATAATTTGTGTACAATGAATATAGTTTGTCAGAAAAAGTCTATACACCCATGTTCAATTGCCAAATTTTTGCGGTAATTTTTAAAAAAATACTTTCGCCTGCATTAATGTGACCTAAAATTTATACAGACAGCTCAGATGAAAATACATGTTTTACTTTTGGAGGCAGGAAGTAAAACTAAACTGAGATAATGTGGTTACACAACTGTGTTAACGCCTTATAACTGGCCATGTGACTCTGTTCAGAAATTACAAGTCACATTAAAACAAGGGGGCGTCAACCGAAAAATTTGCTCTCCAAGAATATATTCCATGTGGCCACACTAGTCTGAAGACAGCAATTTGATTAATATTGCATAAGTGGGATATCATTTAATTTTAGTTAAAATCCACTCGTTTTTGTCCATCGAAGGTGGCGGCCACTTGCTGTCGACTGAAGATGACATCATAGTTGTTCAGGCCTCAGCTTCAGAAAATAGGTGGGAGGATTACTGCAGGAAACACAAGTAAGGAAGAGAAGATGCGTTAGAATACATTGTTTGTCCTCGGTAGTACACTGTGTGGCCCCTCCCTCTGTTGCGTTTTGCAACCTTTCTCTTAATTCAGTGTGGGCTGGGCATCTCCCCAATCTTCGCACCTGTCTCACCTACACACCTGTCAGTCTTCACCTCATCAGCCACACTCACCCCTTGCAGCATAAAGGCAAGTCTGAAGAGCCACCCATTGCCAGTTGGTCAGCTATCTTCCCTGTCGTACTCTCTGCTGCCTCACTGTTACGTTCCAGCCTTCCTGTACACCTCGATTTGGTCTTTCTGACTTCCTGACAATAAACCAGTTCTGAGTTCGTTGTGTCTGCGTGTGGGTCTTGTGCTCTTCTCAAGCGAAGCCAAACAAGATGTAAACTACACTGAAAGTCCAAGGTTAAAATCTCACACCTCCGAAAACTGATGCAGACATGCTACCTAACCACTAGTTTACTTAGCTGCCATCTGCATTTTCATTTTAGTTGTACTACTACTGTAAATATGATAAAGATCTCTATTATTACATTCTCTCCATACTATAGGATAGCAATATTTTATTTAATATTCAAGAGTTGAATTATGCCCTAAGTTCTGAAAGGCATCAAATATGCATGGATGGCAAGTCCCACAATTTATGAGGGACAGAGTTATTCAGTAATTAGTATTCAAGCAGCTGGGTCAGCCAAAGGTGGAGGTGTTTGGGGGGAGGGCTCGGGTTGACTCCGGATCACTCCAGCAAACCCAGAGCAGCTTATGGGATAGAAAGTGAGGCCAGTCATTGGGCTTAGACAAGCTCAATGCTGGACTCATCTCATCAAATGGCTGTCAGACACCTGCCACAGTGAAAGCAGTCATTCATCACTTTTTGTTGTTCTTGTTTTGTTTTACTTTACATCAATTCAAAATAACTTTTGTTGTTTTACAAGTATATTTGGAGATTGGTTTGGGTGGGACTTCAATCATGCTCAAATACAAACTAACCGGAGACAGATTCTAAGCATGGGGAGTTGTTTTGAGGATGATTGAATGGATCGATGGATGGATAGCAGGGGATAGCTGGAGGAATGAATAGGATTGTTAACCAGGACCTCTGAAAGAGCTATTTTATGATCGCATGAGGCTCCTCCACAGCCACGTGCACACGGCTCGCTTATGTCACTTTCAATTCTAATTCATCCACTTTTCATTGAAGAGCAATTGAGCCAGAGGCGCGCACTCTTATTAACACCACACGAAGTAAATGTCTATCGCTATTCATATCCAAGAGAAGCCTCCCCTGGAACTTGGTTGGAGTACTACTAGCGATGGGGTGAGGTGGTGGTTGGAATAAGAATTCCCTTGGAATGCTGGGCATTCAAAAAGCACCCACCACACACTCTTGCCAATTACACAATCCAAATCAATTACTGTACCCATAAGTGTTTACTGACTTCTACATATTCAGGAATTCAACAATCCATAGCTGAGGTTGTAGACCAAATAGGCTGGAGAAATGGGTTAAACTAGAGATTGAGTGTTGTGTTGTGGATCATGAGCATTCTCAAAAGAGTGCTATTGAAGGTGTATGTGTGTGTGTGTGTGTGTGTGTGCGCGCTCGTGCGTGCGTGCGTGCGTGCGTGCGTGCGTGTGTGTCAGATTTCGCTCATTGGTCCACACTTTCAGACAAAAAGTTGTTGTTCTTGTAGCCTACTGAATCTATTTTATGAAACAGATTTCCTGCTCTGTAAAAAAGTACAGTATTTTCCGCACTAAAAGGCGCACCTTAAAGCCTTGCATTTTCTTAAAAGCTCACAGCGCACCTTAAAATCCAATGCACCTTGTGTATGGTCATTACGGTACTATTTCGACCCCAAAATGGCTCCTTGCCTCGAGACATGCTGACAACGCAGAGTTTAAACTTAAGGTGATCGGTTACGCAGTTGAACACGGAAATAGAGCAGCGGCAAGAGAGTTCAACGTTAATGAGTCAATGTTATAACTTGCTGTTGGTTAAGTGAACTGTGTCGCTGCTTTATTAAATACGTTTTACTGACATCTGATCGTTCTGTTGGTGTTTCCTTGAGCGTAGCTCCATCTAGTGGATGCATTGTAGATTGCATCTTATAATGTGGTAATAATAATAATAATAATAATACATTACATTTATAAGCGCCTTTCAAAACACTCAAGGACACTTTACAATCAAAACAATGGGGCCGGCGGGAGGACGACCAGAGGAGGTGATGACCCTGGAGCCATCGAGGTGGAAGCCCCGACGAGATCCACGGCGGATGTACCTCTGGGAAGGACGAGGAGTGACGCCCGGGAAACGGTGCGGCGCAGGCGGGGAGCCCGACCACCGGAAGCGGAGTCCAAGAAGCCCCGCCACTGAGCACCGCAGCAGCGCCCCACGGGCAGACGGAGGAGCGACAGGACGATCCACAGCAGCGTAGCCCAGACAGGGGCCCCGTCGACCCCCACCATGGGGCGCAGAGGGGCGGAGAAGGCACGGAGCACCGTCCGACAGCCGAACAGGCAGGACGCCACGACAGCGCGACCGAGGACAACCAGGCGACGACCGACGGTCCAAAACCACAACGAATTGCGACAGGAGATGAGGGTTTCTCCCATGACGAGAGTAAACCGTAAAAAAAAAAAAAAAAAAAACGTAAAACAAACGCTAAAAAAGAATAATAGCGGGTGAGCAGCGGCAGCCAGACGCGCCAGCGTTCACTCAACCCGGAAGTGTTGGTGCGCCCAATGTATGAAAAAAAATTATAAAGTAGGCCATTCATTGAAGGTGCACCTCATAATCCAGTGCACCTTTTAATGTGGAAAATACGGTAACCATCTTGAAACAACTTTAATCAACGCAAGGGGGCTTTTTAAAAACACTTATAATCCCTACTTTAGGCTGAAAGGTAACCAAAAAAAAAACCCAGAATCTTGAGAATTTTTGCAACATCTGTGAGCATGTGAATGTTAATTCGCCAGCTGACAAGTACTGTTTGGCCAATCATAAGCTTGTTCTCCTAAAATTTGTTCAAATACAGTTCTGCATGGAGGAGTTAGGAACCAAGTGCAGGGTAGTGAGAAAGTAAAGTCAAAAACAAAAAGGCAAACAAAATGGCTCAGGAAAAATGTAAAGAAACAAAAAAACTAATATCACGACAGGACAACACTTCAACACTATCAGAAACAATGAACTGACAAGCACAGAAAGAAACCAGGGAACCCAATACAATCAAACTGATGAGCAAACTAGGAACACCTGGTCAAGAAATAAGTGGCTGAGGGGGCTGATTGGTAGAGTCAAGGAACTGGGCTGAAGAGAACAGGTAGACACAAAACCTAAATAAGACCATCCATTATCTAACCCTTTTCCGGGGACGGGTCGCGGGGACCATAGCTTTAGCAGGGAAGCCCAGACTTCCCTCTCCCCAGCTACTTCTTCCAGCTCTTGCCGGGGCATTCCAAGGCGTTCCCAGACAGAGTCTCTCCAGTATGTCCTGGGTCGTCCCTGGGGCCCCCTGCCGGCAGGACATCCCCTGAATACCTCACCAGGCAGGCATCCAGGAGTCATCCTAATCAGATGCCTGAGCCATTTCATCTGGCTTATCTCAACGTGGAAGAGAAGCGGCTCAACTCTGAGCCCGTCCCGGAGGATGGAGCTTCTCACCTAATCTCGAAGAGAGAGTCCGGACACCCTGCGGAGAAAACTCATTTCGGCCACTTGTATCCGGGATCTCGTTCTTTCGGTCATGACCCATAGCTTGTGACCAAAAGTGAGGGTAGGAACGTGGATCGACCAGTAAATTGAAAGCTGGTCCACTGTTCCACGGCCGGGAAGAAAGCCACAACAAATCAGCCTAAGCAAGACAAACATAAAAAAAGGGACCCAGGGAAAACACAACAAAATTAATGGTTACCTTTATTTGTGATTGAGCATGTTTGTTTGTTTGTTGGTTAACTACTTGAAAGAAGTAATTTTGAAGGGGAACGTTGGCGTTTCCAAAAAAAAAAAAAAAGCCCAAAACTTTTCATCATACATTACAACTGACTGTATGACATGAAAGGAAAGTATTATTTAAATCAGCTTTAGAAAAAATAAGCCCTGACTGGCCTCTTGCAGGGACACGCTAAGTACCTCCTTTTGATTTTTAATTGATTGTACATTCCAAAGAAAAAACAATATCAAACCTGTCGCATTTGTGGTTTGAAACTTTGGAGCATGAGTAGCTAAGATTGAGTTGTTTACCGTGCACATTCGTACAACACACGTCTCGGCTTGGCTTTGGTCAGAGACTTCCGGGGGCAGTGGTAGGAGTGAAGTGAAGTTACATTTAAATATTGGTATGAGTTAGAAAATCACAACCTTCCCCTTGAACACATTTTTCCAAAACGTTGATGGGAACCACATGGGCCCTGTGGAAACTCAAACTTTTACGAAGATCCACATCAATGGGTGGTCCAAGTATAAATGGAGGAATGCATATTTCAGCAGAAATGGTTCACTGAGGAACTTTTCAAAACCTGTTTATAGCTCATTGACAGTAAACCCAGAAAGGCGAAGGTACTGAGGTAAGCTGCCGTTTAGCATTGAACACTGAGCTAGGTTGCTCCAGCTCTCAAAGGGGTCAAAATGGGCACTCCCAGACCCCTTTGAGAGCCACTCGTCAGTTTGAACACCTTTACAATCTTGTTTTTAAATAATTTTTGTCTATAGAGTTTTGGATCGCAGCCAGGGAGTGAAGTGGTTAGTCCGTCGACCTCACAGTGCAGAGGTTGTGGGTTTGATCCCGGCTCCGGCCTTCCTGTGTGGAGTTTGCATTTTCTCCCCGGGCCTGTGTGGGATTTCTCCGGGTACTCCGGTTTCCTCCCACCTTCCAAAAACATGCATGGCAGGCTGATTGAACACTCTAAATTGTCCCTAGGTGTGAGTGTGACTGCAGATGGTTGTTCGTCTCTGTGTGCCCTGCGATTAGCTGGCAACTGGTTCAGGGTGTCCCCCGCCTACTGCCCGAAGACAGCTGGGATAGGCTTCATTACCCACCGCGACGCTTGTGAGGATAAAAGCGGATTGGAAAATGGATGGATGGTGTTTTGGATCTGTTGTCTTGAGAATGGTTAAAAGCTACATTAAATAAATCAAATTAAATGTTTTGTTCTTTTTTTCACGCAAGGAGTAAGGAGTTACCTTACATTGGCATATTTTGAATGACGGGCATCCTGTCAGACAGGTGTCAGGGATGCACTTTTTTTCTCATTGTCCCAGAAAAATAGAAAACGCTATCAGACAATCAGTGAATTGGTATCACCTGTGGTCCATGGTTGAGCTTGGTGCGATATCAAACTTTATGCACATAAATTATAACTGAAAGCTGTAATCAAGTAACGCAAATAAATCCTGCTTACAAGATAAACAACTCCTTCTTCTTCGGTTGTGCAAGATGGATTGTAAAGCGTGTGTCCATGGACGTGCAACTTGTCTTCCATTTGCTGAATAGAATATGCTGGACTCTGATTGGCTTTAGCTACACGGCTGTCAAGCGATTTTGTCACATTGCTTCTATATTGTCCAACTTGATCAACAAGGCGAGGCAGACAAACACGCCCCATCCCAAGTCTCGCACTTCGTCACACCAATTTGCATGTTTGCAATTATTTTTGAATTATATTTAGTAGTATTTTTGGTATAACACTCAGACCTAGGAGCAATTTAGAGCATTCCATTAACCTGCCACGCATGTTTTTGGAATGTGGGAGGAAACCGGAGTACCTGGAGAAAACCCACGCAGGCACGGGGAGAACATGCAAACTCCACACAGGAAAGCTGGAACCGGAATCTCACCCTGCACCTCTGCACTGTGAGGCCGACGCGCTAACCAGTCGTCCACCGGTCTGCCCCTGGTTAAATACATGTACGATGGAAATGTAGCATAACTGTGGATTTGTTCAGTAGAGACCTGGAGGCTGCAGTGTCCAGCTGAAGGGGCAGGAACCCGTTCCACCATGTATCACTTCAATGGCTTGATGCAGAAATGGAGAGAATGATGGTCAGGCTCAACCACCCAGGTGAAAAAAATCAAGGGCTTTTGAAGTTGGTAACAACAGCATACCCTGGAGAAATTGTTCATCTTTCCAGAGCCCTAATGTTTCTCTCTGTTAGCTTGGCAAGCAGTTGTGCATGTAAGGTGGGACTCAGAGCTGCAGTTTGTAGAGTCAGCGTGCGATGGCCCCATGCCATCTTGCAATATTCACCTCAACGCTGATATTAGAGGAGGTGGGTCCGAGATTAGCTGGCCAGGATGTGAATGAGCATAGCGGGTCACCTCTCGTCGCTAGCTTCAGCTTGTCGCCATAAGGAAAAGATTCATACCAGCAGGACCACTGGGAATGGTGGCTTGAAATGAAGCTCTGTCATCATCACCAATGGTATGTCCAATAATGCGGTATGTGGTAATAACAAATTTGATTCATTTCACAACAGCACCAACCATCACAACACTTGTGATGCCTCATGATCATGATGTCATACTGTCATAGCATTATGGCTTATGGCCATATACTACGGGCTATAAAAACAGCAGCTAAGGTACGCCATGTTGAAAGACAATTTTTAGCAAAGGGCTATTCTGATTCAGTTCCATTTAGACCTTTTGGAAAGAAACCGTTTGTAAATTGTAAAACTATTTTTTTGTCTTTCTGCAGAAACAATACAGTATGTGGGCGAAAGCAAAAATCTCTTCACTTTGGCCAATCCTGAGAACATTACTCCTGTTGTTAAAATTGAATATTATTACAAGAAGCCCTGCTGTTCCAAATGGGTGAAATAATGCAATAAAAAAAAACAAAAAAAAACCTCTGCAAAATCTAGAGGTGAAAAAAACAAGTCTACTTTACTCTGCCATGTACTGTAAATGATTGTCAGGACTCGTAAAACAGAAGCTAGGAAGGAAGTTTGATTGAAAGAGCAAAGGCACATTGCCTACTAACTATAATGACCCCTTCTCTCCCGCTGTAACGCTTAAGAAGATGAAACGCACTGATCCAAATCATTTTAACACAAGCTGACTAATTCACATTTAGACTGATTTCAGTCCATAATATCTCAGCTCAGATGTTCAGAAAGTTTATTAATACATGAAAGAAAAGGCCTAAGTCTATAAATCTATCATGAAATTTTAAACAGTCTTGCATATCTTGCCTTTCATCTGTTTTAAAGGAACTATCCTTCTTTGGCTAATGAAAACATGGCTGCTGCTGTGCATGAGTGAAACGACCGACATCGGTTAAGGACCTCTCTCCATGTTGATGAAACTCGTGGCCATGCTGTACTACACTTTATAGTGCAAATCCTCAGACACACTTTCATCTGAAATGATTTGCTTGCGAGTCTTCCCTTTCAGCAAAAAAGCTGACAGACACCAAAGGATACAGAGGAGACTCAAAATGTGAATGACTCAGACACTACAAAATATGGAATTCAACCAAGTATTGTTGGCAAAACATTCCACCAAAGTAAAAACTTGACTGGTGAACATTCATCACGCACAACAAATTTCACTCTGCCTCAGCCTTAGTGTGGACAAATTTGGAGCTTCGAGAAAAATACACCCACAAAGTAATTGAATGTTTGAGAAAAAATACTGAAAATGTATGAATGAAATTCAGCCATTGCTTTTGTATTTATTCTCTGAATAAAATAATATATATAATATATAATCATGTCCGACAATCGTTCTCCTACATCACCTGTTTTGCAAATTGCAAGACTATTAAGTCTGCTCAGCCGATGAGAGGATGGACAAATATTGATATCACTCTAAGGTCAAGTTCTGTAAATGTGAAATCTGGTTGATTTAATGAAAAAAAAATACAATTACAAAAAAAAAAAAGGAAAAAGCCATCACAAATAGTGCCTATTTGTCAAGGGCAAGCACTAATTCTGAAAGCCCTGGGCAAATTACATTGACATGGTAGCACATGGAAACTGAAATTTGATTGCTACACAATGCACACACAATTGAATTTGATTGGACAAATAAATAAATGAATAAATAACTGTTATCATAAACACAACTGGAGGCTGGGAAACCAAACTATGAAATGAAGCTAATTGACTGTTGGAAATAAATTAAAGTTTTACATGCACATCTGGTTAGGCTCTGGAAAGCCTCGTCGGGGTTGAATTTAATGTTGGTTTTCACACTTCCACATCATTTCCTTAATTATGTGGTCATGGGGGGTGAGATGAGGTTGTCAGTCATAAAAACTGACGGAGTTGACGTTTGACGGAATTGACACAAGGGAAAGTATTTTCCTGACAAAACATGAAAATAACTTCAAATTGCAACAATGATTGGGTTCTGATCGGATCATTTCTGTTGAGTTTAAGTCAAATGAGGACCCGTGAGTAACCAAACGGGACAAATGAAAATAATAATAGTGAAGGGAAGGAACAACCCACCCTCCCATGATATAGTTTTCAGTCATATCGCTTAGCCCTACTCACTTCCTTGTTTTCAACCAATCAGTCGCATTTGATCAGGCCACCAGGCATGCCAAAATCTTAAAAAAAATCATTGTCTTGCTTTAGTACCTAGTTGTTGTTTACTAAATCTGAGACATGATTGGTTATTACCTGAGCCCTGAGCATTTGTGATGTCATTTTCAGTCAACAGCGACTGGAAAAATGTCCACCTACGGAGATGGAGAAAAATTGGTGGATTTTACTACTTAACTCATATTCCATAAACGCAATATTGATCAGAATGCTGTGATTGGACTACTGGTGCAGCATAGAACATATTATTGGAAAGACATTTTTTGGTTGACTTCCCTTTAAATTGGAAAGTGTTATGGCTTTCTAATTTATATATTTATTTATATCACGTACTTAATTAGCTTTTTGACATAAGGTAACTTATGGTAACTTCTCAAAAGTCTTGGCAAGCAAAGAACTCTCTCTGTATCAAAGAACTCTCTCTCTCTTTCTCTCTCTCTCTCTCTCTCTCTCTCTCTCTCTCTCTCTCTCTCTCTTTCTCTCTCTCTCTCAGATTCAGAATCAGAATCATCTTTATTGGCTAAGTAGCTAAAAGCACACAAGGAATTTGTCTCCGGTCATATGATCTACACTAGCATTGCAGTATCATAAACTATGAAACTCTCTCTCTCTCTCTCTCTCTCTCTCTCTCTCTGCATTTCTTTC
>NW_017842057.1:1307488-1319087 GCF_001891065.2 Hippocampus comes | reverse complement strand
CTTCTAATTATCTATCTCTCTCTCTCTCTCTCTCTCTCTCTCTCTCTCTCTCTCTCTCTCTCTCTCTCTCTCTCTCTCTCTCTCTCTCTCACGATTTATTTTTGTCACCTGCGATTAATTTTGCACCTTCCCATTATTTTTGAAGTTAATTGGCCAAATCAAAGAAGAGCATATGAGGTTTTCATTTTGTTGATAAACTTGTGTTTGCTTTTGTTTCAGTTTTCATTAACAAACCAACAAATTCATACCAACTTGAGAATTGTTTTATTCTTTGCCATTCTTAGGCTAAACAGCAGTGTATTTTCATTTATGTTCTTTAAGTACACATTACCAAAGATCACTGGGCAGCACAATTCAGAAAGATTACATGTGGTCAGGGCTAACTCTCCCGGGCAACAAATTTTAGTCCGTCACAATGAACAGGTTGCAGTTAAAAGTCATTATGTAAATGTTATTTCTTTCTACACTGTTGTAGCACTACATCGAGAACAACATTGCGATAAGAACGAATTGGATCTAAATAGCTAGATAATTCCAGTCCAAATGTGAAGACACGTCAAAATTCATAATCCAAACTTCATAGTCAATGCTCATTGCTAAATGATGGCAAACTTAACTCAAACTGACATTTGCATGCACTTCAGTGTACTGTGTAACAACTACAAAACAGAAAAGTAATAACTCACAAAATGAATGTTTTTATTTGACATAATTGCCTTGAGGATAAACATGGTTTGGTGGTCATTAATTAATGATGACAGAAATGTGAGTTGGAAAACCATGCACTTTGAGCGTAGTATCTTTAGGACTGGTATCTAAAGTTGAAAGCTGCTGTATGTGTACAGGGTGAAAGGTGGACCAAGCATTCGACTAAAACCAGAACTCTGCCAAATAATTGTTCTGGGTCAAGTATTCCATCCAGAGTGTGGGCTTAGTGCATGGAGTCAAGGTTTACTCTGTGTATCTGCTCATCATGGCCTCGGGCCTTGGCAGCCCTGATGGCGGCTGGTGCTACTCACCCTTCCTAATCTTTGCAGTCGAGTAGAAGGACCTCTACATTACAGAGTTTGCTCCTGTCTGTTAGTGTTCACACTATGCCCATCATCAACCCTTCCAATGGTCTCCCAACAAACCTCCAATCGCATCTTTGTTAAAATAATGCTAATGCCAAGGTCAGCAAACAAGTGCATGGCTTTTGGAAGCCAACGACCCCTGAGGAGGTGCTTTTGATTTTCAGCTCCATTGAGCTGCACTTATTCAATATTTACTCCCCGAGACCTCTGCATTAAATTCATACAACTACACTTCTAAAGGAAAGTCAAAAAAAAAAAAAGGTTTTGCACGTTACTACACAATGCACACACAATCATACACCCCACTGAGGCATTGTCAGTCTCTATCCACTGAAGGCTCTCAGTATCTGATTTGTTTCTATCGTCGTTTCAAGTCCCCAGGATTGTACAATTAAAAAAAAAATTCTCCTCAATATTGTTGCTCAAATTATGTCATTGACTCGCAAAAATGCTCCTCAATGAAAAATAAATGCAATTTTGAGCCCTGATTCTCAAAGACAAACGACTATTACTCCTACTGAATCACAGTCGCAATAAAATACCATTGTATTGTATTCGTCATTTGTGTCTGAAGGATTGCAGTATTATACTTCCACCCAGTGGCTTAGGCCGGGACAGTAGAATGGAGAGCACGATTAACTGCATTACAGCATTTTTTGATGATTCACGAACATTTTTATTTTGTACATTCATCCATAATCTGATTTGCTTATCCTCTCAAGGGTCATGGGTGTGCTGGAGCATATCCCAGCTGTCATGGGGCACTAGATGGGGTACAACCTGAACTAGTTGCCAGCCAATCACAAGGCACACAAAGAAAAAAACAGCCATTCACGCTCTCAATCCGCCTCGGGGCAATTTAGAGAGTTTAGTCAACTGACGTTGCATGTTTTTGGAATGTGGGAATAAAACCGGAGTATTTTGAGAAAACTCACGCAGGCACGGGGACAACATTTAAACTCCACACTCCAATCAAGTGTGACATTGTGTCATAAAAAAGGGGGTGCCATGATTGGATATAAAATGAGCTTCCCTGAATTGCTCTGTCAATCACAAGCAAAGATAGAGCGAAATTCATCTCTTTGTGAAGAACTGTGTGATAAAATGATCGAACAGTTTAAGGACAATGTTCCTCAACATACAATTGTGAGGAACTTGGGATTTCATCATCTACAGTCCATAATATCATGAAAAGGTTCAGACAATCTGGAGAAATCACTGCATGCAATGCTGAAAACCAACATTGAAGGCCCGTGACCTATGATCTCTCAGGTCGCACTGCATCAAAAACCGACATCAATGTGTAAAGAATATCAACACGTGGGCTCAAGAGCACTTCAGAAAGCCATGTCAGTAAATACCATTCGGCGCTACATGCCTGAGTGCACCTTAAAACTCTATTATGCAAAGCAAAAGTCATTTACCAACAATGCCCAGAAAGGCTCCCGGCTTTTCTGGGCCCAAGCTCATCCATGATGAACTGATGCGAAGTGGAAAAGTGTTCTATGGTCTGATGAGTCCACATTTCAAATTGTTGTTGGAAATTGTGGACGTCGTGTCTTCCGGTCCAAAGAGCAAAAGAAACACCCTAACTGTTTTGGTTCACAAGCCAGCATCTGTGATGGTATGGGGCTGTGTTGGTGTCAAAAGCATCGGTACACATCTGTGAAAGCACCATTCATGAAGAAAGGTAAATACTGGTTTTGGAGAAATCCAAGCAATGCCTTTTTCATGTACTTTATGGTTATTGCAGCAAGACAATGTCAAACCACATTCTGCATGTGTTACAATAGCGTGGCTTCATAGTAAAAAAGTGCGGGAACAAGACTGGCCTGCCTGCAGTCCAGACCCGTCTCCCACTGAAAATGTGCGGCGCATTATGAAGCGTAAAATACTACCCCGGACTGTTGAACAGATGAAGCTGTACATCAAACAAGAATGGGAAAGAATTCCACCGACAAAGCAAGAGCAATTAGTGTCCTCAGTTTCCAAAAGTTTATTGAATGTTGTTAAGCGAACAGGTTATGTGGTAAACATGACCCTGTCCCAGTTTATTTGTAACATATTGCAGCCATAAAATTCAGAAACATTACCGTAATGATTATTTGTGATAAAGAATAATGCTTATCAGTTTTAAGATTAAATATGCATTTGTAGTGTGTTCAATTCAATGCAGGTTGAACATGATTTGCAAATCATTGCATTCTGTTTTTATTTATGTTTAACATAATGCCCCAACTTCATTGAAAGTGTGTTTGTATTATTTCTTACTTTATGTAATCCATCCACCCATCCATCCATCCATTTTCCGATCCGCTTTATCCTCACAAGGTTCGCGGCGGGTGCTGGAGGCTATCCCAGGTGTCTTCGGGCAGTAGGCGGGGCACACCCTGAACCGTTTGCCAGCCAATCGCACACTTTATTTATCTTATCAAGTACAATATTCAACAGTACTATTTTTCCTTATTAAAAAACTCAAAGAAAAATTTTGTGTGGTCAGAGGCTGGAACTGTTAAAAGGTATTTCCATTCATTTAAATGGAGAATGATGTTTTGAGATATGAGTGTTTTGAGTTACGAGCATGGTCACAGAACTAATAACTTAAATCACCACTGTATTGTGTACAAGAAATATGAAAACAGTGCAACAATATTTTCATATATATACCGGTACAACTCACCATGTGCATCTAATCTCAAATATTATTCCTCCTGCCATCCAGCACATGAATGCATATGCCAGGTTTACTCTTCATTTGAAAATAGGCGTCTCCAGCCTCTGTCTTCACTGAGAAATAAAGGGGTACCTTTATGAGGGTAATTCATCAAATTTTTACAAACATGTTTTGTGGCTGAGGCTTTCTGAAAAGAATTATGCCTCAGAAATCAAGAATGTATGCATGGCTGTGGAGGCAAGTCCATGGGGAGTCATTTGTGTGCCGACTGTAACTGTGCAGTGGAGGTGGCACAGTAAAATACAGGCTTTTTTAAGGGTTTCAAAGTGGCTTTTCTGCTCACAATTCTGTCAGCCATAAATTGAGAATAAACACAGCTATATGGGGCGCCATAAATGCCTTCATAATTCATACCCTTTGGGAGACACTCAGGTAGATTAAATTGTTTCTGTGATACACTGTTTTCAGGTGAATAATATACCCACACACCTCATAGTAGCTCGCTTTGAGACAAATTCATGAATGGGACATATAGGACAATAAATAACCACATAACATCCATCCAGTATTCGAACCGCTTATCCTCACGAGGTTTGCCGGCGTGCTGGAGCCTATCCCAGCTGTGTTTGGGCAGTAGGCGGGGTACTCCTTGAACTGGTTGCCAGCCAATCGTAGGACACACATAGACAAACAACCATTCGGTCACAATCACACCTAGGGACAATTTATAGAGTGTCCAAATAGCGTACCATGCATGTCTTTAGAATGTGGGAGGAAACCGGAGTACCCAGAGAAAACCTTCACAGGAACGCGGATATCATGCAAACACCATGATGGATTTCAACCCATGACCTCTGCACTGTGAGACAGTTGTGACCACCATGCCGCCCACCACATAACATATTACAGAAAAGTTGACCCATGGGTAAAATTGTTTTTTTTTTTGGTTTTTTTTAAGGGGAGTATGTTTAGGTTGTAATAATAAAGCTCTGTTCAGTGCAATTATCTTTGGGCCACTTTTCAGTGTATTAATGACAACTTCATGCAAAAAATACATACGTTTCTATTTAATTTGTTAGTGTGATTAGTTGTCATTCAATTATTCAACTTCTCGCATCATTTTGATACCTTTAAGACAGCAGTATAGGACATTTGTGAAATCTTGAAAATGCAACTCAAAACACAAAAGATACAACACATATCTGAAAACGGAATCCAAGAGAGCTGGCTGCCAGATTTCTGATCAAAGCCCCATTTGATGTTTGCACAGTAAGTGTGTGTGCATGTGTCTGGTGTGTGTGCATGTGTGTGTGCGTGTGTGTGTGTGTGTGTGTATTAAACTGCATGACATAAGAAAATAAATGCAAGATTTCAAAAGCATGTACAATTTGAGAAGTCCAAAATGAAAATTTGACAAGGTACAGTAATTGTGCGATTTTTTTCATGGTGTACTTGACCTTTTATTATTCAGGTTTTAAAATCTGGAGCATTTCTCTCCATCCATGTTCATTCCCCATGGTTTGGTCCTCAATTCAAAAGCCTGATGAGCCTGAATGATACTAAAATGGAAGAGCTGCTATTTTTTGTCTATTGCACATTGTTTCGGGCAAGGACCGACAATTTGAATGATGGAGGGGCTCCACACTTCTGGGGGTGCCACATAGAACCACACATATCCAAAACCTATGATCCAAGGGGCTAAGTTGTCTGCGGCTTTATACCCACTGGCAGAGTCACCCATGGCAAACAGGTCCTAGGTGAGGGACCAGACAAAGCGCGGCTCAAAGTCACCTTATGATGAGTAAAATATATGGACCTTGGTTTTCCTTGCCCGGACACGGGTTCCCGGGGCTTCATGACTGACTATTGCAGATAAGCTTGCCCATCAATCACTTCTGATAAAACGCAATTTACATTTTTTTTTAATCTGCTTTTTTTAACTAAATCCTTTCACTGTTTCAATGAAAACAGAAGGGAGAGTTTCCCGTTTTAGAAAAGAATATCGAGAGGCATCTTTTGATGCTTCATTTGTGGGGGTTGGTTCAACAGTGTGGGCTGTAATCATGCTGAAAAAAAAATGAATACAGAATAATGAACTGAAAGTGATCTGCAAAGCACTGCCTCTCCTGCTGAACAGCAGGCAGAGGCAGCACTTGCTCCACAAACAAGTAAGGGCATAATTAGCGTCAATATGGGGCCTAAATCGAGTTTTTTTTTTCTTTCACGGGGCACCAAATTCTTGGTAGCGTTTCTGAGGATGTCCCAATACTTTTGATGGCACCAATGCACTGGGAAGAGGCAGTAATGGGAACATGTTACGCCTCTGTACTGTCGCACAAGAACCAAAATAAGAAAACCTCTAATTTTTTACTCAGTGGCTGCGACCCCCTTAAAATGGGTTCGCGACCCACTTTTGGGTTCCCAACGTACCAGTTGAGAATCACTGGTCGAGCTAAAAATGTGGAAAGGTTTCGGAACCCATTGCAACTTAATGAAGGTTTTATGATGGCAAATTGGATGATGAAACACATTTTCATTCATTTCCCACACTGTACAATAGGGGTGTCAAACGCATTTTAGCTCAGGGACTACTTGGAGTGAAATATATTCCCAAAGTGGGCCTGCTGGTAAAATCGTGATTATGTAACATAAATGATTGGTTTCAATACTATGCAATATTACGCAGATTTTCATTTTCTATTCCCGTTGAATAGCAGAGGTCAATTGTAAATAATATTGTAAAAGAAAAAAAAAAAGAAAGAAAGAAAAAAAGAAAAAAAACAACAACTTTCTTTTGGGTGACTTATACATCCCAATATAGCATTTCTACCTGCATTGCATGAAATTATGATTTATTTTCCATTAGTTCTTAAAATACCAAGAATATTTTGTATAGAACACACAATAAAACGTACAAAAATAAATCAACACATATACATCTTGACATATTTCTTTTTTTCCACAGTTTTCCCCTCCCTAATATTATATTTAACAAATACAATGTTATGGCTTGGAAATGTGTGCCAAATTTTATTTGAGCTTCAAAGGTCATTTTGATAACATCACCCAAAATATCTACGTTCGTACAAAGTCATGATTTAAGATGAAGTACTGTAGAAATACACACCAGGTATACAACTGAACACCAGGCGTGTTTGTCAGGTTAGGTTTGCTGTTGTCCCTAATGCCTGTTGTAAAATGTTTTTTTTAATTTTGCTGTTGTTAAATTTGCCTCCCTCTTCCAAAACCTGGCCTCTATGAGAGGAGCATCAGGGGTAGCTTTTTCTCTGAAAAAGTTTCTCGTGATTGAACAAGAAGAATCATAGGGAGGCCATAATTTAACGAGCTGACAGAGTGCTTCAAAACTGGAATAAGAACCCTGTGTGGTGCTTGTGCTCAATAGCTCCAGGGAGGATATTGCCCCCAACTACTGTGAGAGCGGCTCTCCTGAGTCAAGTGACTTGGTGGGCTGCCCCGAGAGCCCAAAGCTTCGCTGGCATGGGAATGTCAGATAGAGGTCCTTGTGATGTTGAGGAGAGGGATTTGAGCACAGCCTTTTGTTCCGATCCCTCTTCCGGCATGCCAATGACCCTCAGCATCCCAAAGTGCTACCCGTAAGATGCTACGAACAATTTCTTCCAGCCTGTCTTTGACAAATGGAATTGTCTGCAGTACATCAAAATGTGTTGGTGTTGTCTGCCTGATTTTGTTGTTGTTGTTGTTAAACCCGGTAAATGGGGAACTTCCCCCTTTCTGAACAAAAAAAAAAAATCTTTGAGTACATGCAAAACAATGTCAGTGAACATGTCAGACCTCAAGATGACCTAACTGTATTAGCTAGGTGCTAATAGTAGTAAAGATACTAATAATAACAGCATAGGATAAAGAATAGAAGTTTTACCGAACCATCTTGATTCAAATCTTATTTTCTTCTTTTAAACAAACAACAGATGAATGAATTGAACATCTCTTATCTGGACACCACATTGTTATTTTTTTTATTTTTTTGCTGAGTGAACAGAGAATGCACGGCTGAAATCCCTCTCAGTAAACATGTGCATCATTATCCATTCATCAGGATGTATTGTTTGTTTACTGTGGCCCCATTTCCAGAGAGCCAAAAAAACCAAGCCCAGTAGAGAGGGGAGGCCTGAACAAAGGCTTTTCTTCTCCACCCGCTTGGGCCTCAGAGACGCTCCCCACTCAGCCGGCGCACAGCCTTTCACCAAGCTTTTGGCCACTCATGAGTGACAGTTGAATCACCAAGAACCTCCCTCAAGTACAGGAATTGGTTTATTACATGGTCAAATGGGGTCAAATTAATTCATTGGCAAAAATGTTTTTCACAAACAACATTTTAGTATAAATGGCATGGAAATAGTCATTGATGAAGCTACCACACCATATGTATTTATTTTAATCAGACACAGTTTGCATATATTTTGATCAAATGTGCTCATATTGTTAAGTCAACATCTTGTTTTTGTTCTGTTCATTACGGATTATTTGTTTTCTGTGCTCCATTAAACCATCATGTAATATATCTATCTCTTCTCTTTGATGGGATGGGACACCATCACATCTTGACAGCACAGTTGTTGGTGACCGTATTGAAAGCAGAGGGTGAAGGGTTCGGGTTACCCGAACCCCACTCACCCTAGCTGAGGTGAAGTTGTACAGTGTATGAATGAGCGCGGTTGTATGGTGGACTCATTCGAACCGCTTTGCTGGGAGGTCTGCCTATTGTTTGAGCCGCATAAAAGAAGGACAAGCTGGGAACAAGGCTTTTCAGCTGAGCTGGCCTCAGCTGCTTTCAGAATCCTTAGACTCACGGACCATGGCATTGAAACATCAAGACAAGTAGTGTGATGCTCTTTGTGACACAAAGCTATTAGAACCACAGAGGAATGTCAGCAGTTCATTAAAAAAAAAAAAATCCACACATGGAACCTTTGGCACAATAGTGCTCAAGTGTATGTACATTACCTCATAAGAAAGAAATAAGTAATAATCCATCATTTGCATTGGATTATGATATCGATTGTGAGGGCCTGCAGTTATTGCCTTTCTGTTTCTGTCAGTCTCCAACCAGTTGTGATTGATCACTCTGGTTGCTTTAGAGCACTTTAACAATAGCTGTTTTGAGCATGTTGTGCCTTAAAGAAGGATCTGGAAAAAAAACAAGTTAACCTTCCTTTGACCAGGCGCGGTCAACATTGCTGTCTGAAGGAAAACGGGGACTGTCAATCATTCATTGTTCAGCCTCATTGAAATGTCAGCTTTCCAAAACACTCTCCTATAGGTTGGCTCATGCCAAAGCACACCGAATGAAATCTAATTCAGCCATTCTTATCTAATTTTGCTGATGATACTGAAAGTAGGGTACGGTAATTGCCGTGTAGCACAATAAATAGAGTTGTTGGATACCATGAAAGTTGAGTCAACCTTTGACAATCGAGGACTTGTTTCTGTGTCAAAAGATTTTGATTTGTCACAGAAATACAGCGGAAACCTCCGACATTTCCATGCAGAGTGAAACCTTGAAGGTCAACCACAATCCTTTCTGGGATTGGCTTAACCTCAGATGTGACACAGAAGTTGATTTTCACTCCCGTCCCACTCCCCCAGAAAAAAAATCCCTTACCACCTTAATCCCGGACCATAGGTGAAAACGAATCCCATCCCATGTTCAGCATGACTCTCACTCCCGTACTGCTGCCATTTTGGAGGTCAACACCTTTAAAAAAACAAAACAAACAAAAAAAAAAAAAATAACACTTTTTGTAGAACTTTTTTTAATTTTCTACTCAAGATAAGATAATACAAACTTGATTTGTGTCACAATGGAGAAATTCCCAATTTACAGCAGCAAAATTATGAAAGGGAGAAAGTAGAAGACAAAAAATGAAAAAATATAAATCTAAAATATAAAATATACATAGCATATTAAAAATGGGTTAGTGGGGGTGAGTCCAGGTTTTCAGGACCATCTATTCAATAGCTTGACACAGTCGGCAGGAACGAGCGGTGGTACCTCTCCTTCTTGCAGCGCGGATGTATCAGTCTCTGGCTGAGGGAGCTGCCCAGTGCTGTCAGGGTGGCCTGGAGTAATCTCACCTCCATCTGCTGCTGTCAAGTTTTTATTCTGTACTGTCGCAATCTCAGGATTAAAGGTAAAGTTGACTCCCATCCCGTGAGAATCCCACGGGATGGGAGTCAAACCCGAAAAAAATGTCAGCCTCTGGCCTGAACTGAATCTGTTCCATCTGTTTCCAGAGGAATGTCGATTTCTGGTTTTGTGGTGGTTTTAATATTTCTCCTCGTTGCCATTACCGGTACTCATCTGTAAGTCATCCCAAAAATATACTTATAATTTAAAATAGAGTACAATTCACTACAGTTTTGTAAAATACAGTATGCCGAACACTTGCAAGATTTGCTGCGCTCTCTGCACTTGCAATATAATTCGTCACAACAATGATAACCAAATCGCAAACCTTAAATGTATTCTTTAAGACACGCTCACAATAATTTACCCTTAAATGTTGACATTTAAGAGAGGTTTCCAACAGGCAGCAGAGTGAAAGAGCAGTCAGCCCTGCAGCCTCACAGTTATAAAGTTCAGGGTTCATATCTCAGCTGTGGCCCTCAATGGTGCCATTTGCATATTCTTCCTGTGCTTGTGTGGGTTTTCTCTGTGCACTTCGTCCGACATTTTTGAAAAACATGCATTTGCTGAACACTGTAAATTCTCAATCGGTGTGAATGGTCGTGCCCTGTGATTGGCTAGTCCTGGGTGTAGTACTTACAGTAGTAGCCTTTCACCAAAAGTCAAGTGAGATAAACTTCAGCTGACCCGTGATCCCACTGAGGAAATAGTTTATCCTTGCGAATTAGTTTTTCAGGCACTAAAAATGGCTGTGAGCAACAGTTGTAGAGTTGAGAGGTTTTTGGCAGACACAAGCTATTTTAGAAGTCACTCAGAACATCACAGAAATTTGTGGATAGAAGATGGGGAAAAATGCTTTGGATTTGTCCCATGTGGCGTGTCATATGATTGTCTCGGCACTCACAACTGCGAAGGTGATTCATGCGGCTTGTCTCCCATGGCCTGCTTTCTGACCCGAATGAACAAACACAATGGATCAGCGTGCCACTAATAACGGGATCCTATGCCCGTGGCCTTTAAATTTTGCACAGAATAAAGTTCAGGTGTCACTAGTTCAACTGATTTATAATGGTGAAGAGGCTGTGATTAAGTGCTGGTGTCACAGGGTTTCTCACCGCTCATTTGGGGAATCAAGTAGTTTGTATCCAAACAAGATAAATGGCCAGCTGGCTGGTTGTAACCTTTCTTATGTGCACTTTCCCTCCAATCATGTGCCACTGCTCCCTGGCTTCTTGACTAACTTTATTTATAACGAGACCCTTTCGGCATTCGTGTGTTGCCTATTTTATGCATGTGTTGCACCTGTGTTTTCACTTGTGGGATCACGGCTTTTTTCTTAATTTATTGTGTCTCTGTGGAACACAGAGTAAACCTCATTCTGCAGGACCAAATAATGAATGAAAAAAAAGACCTTCTTCTGGGAAGTAGATTTTAGTTTGGGTTTTTTTCATTTTTACAACAATATGTATGTATGGTGATGGTCTTTTGATCTTATCATTCTTATACTTTAATCTTTTATTTGTAATACAATATAATAGTTATTGTCTTTTATTATGTTCATTTTATTATTGCTAATGTTCATGGAATCAGATTATTATGATGATGATGATGATAATCCCCTCCACTGTCATCGTCGTCATCATTAATGATAAAATCAAGACAGTTTATATATATATATATATA
>NW_017842057.1:1306335-1307214 GCF_001891065.2 Hippocampus comes | reverse complement strand
TATATATATATATATATACACACACACACACACACACACACACACACACACACACACACACACAGACACACAGACACGCATATAAATTTTTATATTTAAAGTCAGCAACATTGTTCAAGGTTAAATGGTAACTTTGGGCATGTACAGTATGACCAATGAGAAACTCTGCTTCAATAGAAACTGCAGCTGAAACTCTTGTGTACTTGGGTGTCTATGTGTGCATGAGATTGTGTCTGTGTCATGTGTATCTTCGTGTGCATAGGTGTTAATAATGTTAATTTCCTAACCCCTGACCCTATAAATAACAATAGGTGTCCTTGAGGAAAAAAACAAAACAACTGCAGTACGATGTGTGTACGCGTGTGTACGTGTGTTTTGCGTGTTTTTGGTTGAAAACACAGGTGAATTTGTCAACGAAATTAGAGACCTAAAAGTAGAGAATGACGAAACAATCGTTTCTTTCGACGTCACAGCCCTGTTCACCTCGGTGCCCACAGCCAGGGCTGTAGAGGCTGTGAGAAGAAAACTTTTAGATGACAAAACGCTCGCTGAAAGAACTAAACTTTTGCCGGAACACATTTGTGAACTGTTTGAAATATGCCTCAACACAACCTACTTCAAATTCAGGGACACGTTTTACCACCAGGTCTTTGGATGTGCCATGGGATCCCCTGTGTCTCCCATTGTGGCTAACTTGTACATGGAAGAATTTGAAAATTTGGCATTGTCTTCATACAAAGGTCCCCCACCAAGCCATTGGTTTAGATATGTGGATGACACCTTTGTCAAAATCAAAACAACGGAAGTTGAGGGATTCACCGAACACATAAATAATCTAGACGACAGCATCAAATTCACCAGAGAAGACGCAAAAGACAA